>NC_045990.1:4463135-4763135 GCF_010909765.2 Amblyraja radiata
TTTTGCAGATGTGAACGATGTGCCTGCAGTCACAGGACAAATAGAACAGCACAGCACAAGAACAGGCTCCTTGGCCCACAAGGTAGACCAAAGTGCTGGAGAAACTCAGCGGGTGCAGCAGCATCTATGGAGCGAAGGAAATAGGCAACACAATGTGGGGATGATCAGCCATGATCACATTGAATGGCGGTGCTGGCTCGAAGGGCCGAATGGCCTACTCCTGCACCTATTGTCTATTGTCTATTGTCTAATGTCTGTGCCTAATGTGATGCCAAGACCACATTTTATCTGCCTGTAGTCCTTATCCCTCTATTCCCTGCATATCCATGTGCCAATCCAAAAGACAATACATGCCCCCAAGAGTTTAAGAAACATTTAGACAGGTACATGGATAGGGCAGATTTAGAGGGATATGGGCCAAACGCAGGCAGATTGGACTTGATTAGATGGGACATGTTGGCCGGTGTGGGCAAGTTGGGGCCGAAGGGACCTGTATCCATGCCGTATAACTCTGTGTCTACTATTCTGACAATATCTCTCAAACACTTCTTCTTCTGCTTCTTCCTGCGTATGGCGTGCACAGCCTAAAGTTGTAGGTCAACTTGTTCTAGTTGATCTCTTTGTTTGTGCACGTCGGGTGGATTGCATTCGTTGAAACGTGAAGATTGCAATCTCCCACCCCTCCCAAACACTCAGCCTTTACCACCAAGAAGGACAAGGGCAGCAGGCATATGGGATCACCATCACCCACCCGATGGCTTCTAGCCTGACTTTGAAATGCATCGCTGTTCCTTCATTACTGGGCCAAACTGGGTCAGGAACAGGTTGGAACATATTGCAAAAGGGTGCTGGAGAGAGCGCAAAGGAGATTAATGAGGATGCTGCCAAATCTGGGCGAAATTGGAGAAGGATTGGATGAAGGATGATTGTGCGGGAAGGAACTGCAGATGCTGCTGTAAACCCAAGATAAACACAAAGTGCTGGAGTAACTGAGCGGGCCAGGCAGCATCTCTGGAGAGAGGGAATGGGTGACGTTTCGGGTCGAGACCCTTCCTCAGACTCAGTTTTGTGTCAACCAACACACACAAGTCAGGCTGCTTCCTGCAATTCACTTGCGAGCGTCCGTCACGGTGGCGCAGCGGTAGAGTTGCTGCTTTACAGCGCTTGCAGCGCCAGAGACCCCGGTTCGATCCTGACTACCGGCGCTGCCTGTACGGAGTCTGTACGTTCTCCCCGTGACCTGCGTGGGTTTTCTCCGGGTGTGCTGGTTTCCTCCCACACTCCAAAGCCGTGCCGGTTTGTAGGTTGATTGTCCTCTACAAATTGTAAGTTGTCCCTAGTGTGTGGGGTAGTGGTAATGAACGGGGTGATCGCTGGTTGGCACGTCTCCGTGGGCCGAAGGGCCTGTTTCTGCGCTGCACCTCTAAAAGTCCAAACAGGTAGCACCAATTCCCCTCAGCGGGCGAGTTTCTGAAAGGAAAGAATCTCAGGAAAGGGAAGTAGGTCGAGCTATAAGTACATGTACAAATCACAACTACAAACGCATGCCTCTTTATAAACCAGCATCTGCAGTTCCTTGTGTCTACAGACCAAGCACATGTTTGACGGGCCAAATGGCCTCCTTCCGTGCTGTAACCAGGGATTTTATGGGATACACCATTTTCATGGAGGGTCTCGATCCGAAACGCAACCTATCCATCATCTCCAGGATTGTTGCCTGACTGACCCTCTGAGTTACTCCAGCACTTTACATCTTTCTTTGGTAAACCAGCATCTCCAGCGCCTTGTTTCCAAATGTTTGTCACTCTTTGAGCAAATATTGTCTGGGTTTCCTGCAATCAAATGGTGACAGGAAACCTTTGGCGCATTTAAATGAACCAGTAATTCGTAGATCTATGGGTTAAAAATCTGGGAAGTGGGACTAGAATGGATAGTATGGGCATGTTGGGCAGAATGGCCTGTGAGTTGTGAATGTCTAAGGTCCCATGACAAAGTTCTTGCACACCAAGGATCTACAGTGTGCCAAGTTTCGAAATTCTTTATATTAAAAAAACCTATTCTTCACATTCATAGCGCATTGATATCCTTTGTGAATACATGACCTAGTTTGACTAACACATTCAACAAGGAAATATTTTCTCCCGACTGGTAATTATTTTTGCTGTTCAAGGTCGATGCGGAATTTTGGAAATAAAAACGGAAAATGCTCAGCCGGCCAGTCAGCATCTGTGAAGGGATGTTAAGAATTAAATTTTTGGTCGCTAATCCTTTTGCAGATAAGATACGGAAGGATCGATGGTATTGTGTGGCACATTAAACAAGCCCAAAATAAGATTAAAAAGGTTAAAATCCCATCTGATCTGCCAGCACACTATAATAATAATAATAACTTTGAAGCACCTACCACTGCTCCAGAGTTAGGAACTAGTATCTTCAGATGCTGATTAGACTTTAGACAATACAATACAATTTATTGTCATTTGAACCTCAGTGAGGCTCAACGAAATTCTGTTTCCACAGCCATACAAACAAAGACAATTCCTAGACATACACACAATTTAGTTCACACAAACATCCATCACAGTGGACCCACTGTGATGGAAGGCAAAGTCTTTTCTCTCCCCTGTTCTCCATGTCTCTCCCGATGTCCAAGCCCCAGGCGGGCGATGCTAAATCCCACGGCCATTTTAGTCCGTGCCGGGCGATTTACGGCCCTGCTCCCGGTCTAGAAGTCTCGAAGTTGGAGCCCCCGGCGGGCGCTGGAATGTCCCACGGCCATGAAGCCGTGCCGGGCGATGTACGAACCCGCTCCAGGTCATTCCAACCCCGCGACACGGGCTGGAGAAGTCGCGTTACGGGAGCTCCGGGAAGCGGTCTCTCTCTCCCCCCGGACCCGCGAGCTCCCGCTGTCCCAGTCCACCGGACCTGCGGCTGCGTTGCTGGAGCCTCCGAGCCCCAGGAGCCGAGTCGCAGCAGCGAGTCACCACCGCTCCCCACGCTCCGAGGCCGGCCAGCCCCACGATGGTGAGTAGTCCGCAGCTCCGCAGTCTCCCGAGCCCCCGGGTCGTTCAGGCTGGAGGCCGCTCCACGGTGCTAGGCCCCAACGACAACGGAGACCCGACAGGGAAAAGGTCGGGTCTCCCGGACAGGGAAGAGATTTTAAATAGTTTCCCCCCGCCCCCCACATATACACATTTAAAACCAGTATTAAAAAACACCAACACTACATTTAACTAGACAAAAAAGAAAAAAAAGACAGACGGACTGTAGGGGCCGCTGCAACGGGTGAGTCGCACCGCCATATATACAGAGTGGAAGCAGTCTTTTTGGTCCATCGATTCCATGCTGATCAATGCTCACCCCGTATACTAGTACTATCTACCATGTAGCGGTAGAGTTGCTGCCCTACAGCGCCAGAGACCCGGGTTCGATCCTGACCACAGGTGCTGTCTGTACGGAGTTTGCACGTTCTCCCCGTGACTGCGTGGGTTTTCTCCGAGTGCTCCAGTTACCTCCCACATCCCACTCACTGGCTACTGGCTTTTAGGTTAATTGCCTTCTGTAAAATTGTAAATTGTAAATTTGTAAATTGTAAATTGTAAACAGTGCGTGTAGGATAGTGTTGATGAATGGGGATCGCTGGTGGGCACGGATTCGGCGGGCCGATGGGCCTGTTTCCTCGCTGTATCTCTAAACTAAACTGAACCGTAGATGGAGTTGCACCACTTTCAGATTAAGCATTAAACTGACTGGAGATGATAAAGGGCCCCAAGGCTATATATATATTTTATTTATTTTTTAACGTTTTTTTGTTTTTAATTTATTTACTTTATTAGAAGCAATTGTACAAGAATAAAGCAATCAGCATGAGAGTTGTACAATTTCCGTACAGCGTCATTTTTAACATAAATTGATACATAAATCAAAAAAAAGAGAAAAAAGGAAAGAATGAAGATAAAGAAGTGACGAGTTCTTGCTTGGGCCAGAATTTTATCCCTCAACTAAATTTTCAAGAACAGGTTATTTTGATCGCAGTTAGCGGGCACTTGTCCTGTCCAAGATTGGCAGCCATGCTTCTTGGATGCAACAGTGACTGCGGGTGCAGGGAGATTGCAACCTTCACCCTGTGGTCCTCACCGTTTCGACGAATGCAATCAACCTGGTGAGCCCACAAACAGAAGATCAAGCAGAACGAGTTGTCTTACAACTGTAGGCTGTGTACGCCATACACGAGAAGGAGAAGAAGAAGAAGAACGATGACTGCACTTCACAAGTGTTTCATTGTCGTGAAAAGGACACAAAGGATGTTATGGAATCGCAAATCTCCCTCCTACGTGACAACGTTCTGCCTGTCATTATAATACCACAAGACATAAGAACAGAATAAGGCCATCCGGCCCATCGATTCTATACGCCCCCATTCAATCATGGCTGATCTATCTTTCCCTCCCTCTCAACCCCATTCTCCTGCATTCTCCCCGTAACCCCTGACACCCGTACTAATCAAGAACCTATCAATCTCTTCTTTAAAAATACACAAAGACTTGGCCTCCACTGCCGTCTGTGGCAATGAATTCCACAGATTCACCATCCTCATCTCCATTCTAAGTGTAACTTTTATTCCAAGGCTGTGCCCTCTAGTCCTAGACTCTCCCACTAGTGGAAACATCCGCTCCACATCACTCTATCCAGGCCTTTCATTATTCGGTAGATTTCAATGAGGTCCCCCCCCATCCTTCTGATCTCAAGCGGGCGCAGGCCCAGTGCCGTCAAATGCTCACCCTACGTTAACCCAATCACCTCCGGGATCATTATTGTAAACCTCCTCTGGACCCTCTCCAATGCCAGCACATGCTTCCCAGAAGAAGGGTACCAACCTGAATCTTCGCCTATTCCTTTTCTCCAGAGATGCCACCTGACCTGCTGAGTTACTCCAGCACTTTGTGTCCATCTTCAGTGTAAACCAGCATCTGCAGTTCCTTCCTACACCAACCAACCTGCATATCCATGTTCAGACATGGGGCCCAAAATCTGGGCATTTTTCTGAGACTAAGAACATGCATAGGATATTTGTCTGTTCTATTTTTTTCTGAAGAGCTTGTGTTATTTCCATGTCATGGTTTTTTTTTTGTGCTTGCACTGCAGTGCGACTTACTCTGGTCGGCGTTAATTTTCATTTGCAATCTGCCCGTCCAATTGCACAAATGATCCACCTTGGCTTTTGCTATGAATCTGCCAGTCTTGTTTCGGAGCTGGGGCAATTCGTGTAAGTGCAAAGCAATAAGAAACCCAATCATTGATCCTTGCGGAATGCTGCTTCTGCCCACCTCCTCACTACTTGCTGTTTCTGAATATGCAGGAGCTGACCATGTGTAGGAAGGAACTGCAGATGCTGGTTTAAATCGAATATAGACAGGGACAGGCAGCATCTCTGGAGAGAAGGAATAGGTGACATTTCGGGTCGAGACCTTTCTTCAAACTGATGTCAGACACAATAGACAATAGACAATAGGTGCAGGAGTAGGCCATTTGGCTCTTCGAGCCAGCACTGCCATTCAGTGTGATCATGGCTAATCATCCCCAATCAGTATCCCGTTCCTGCCTTTCCCCATATCCCCTGACTCCGCTATTTTTAAGAGCCCTATCTAGCTCTCTCTTGAAAGCATCCAGAGAACCGGCCTCCACCGCCCTCTGAGGCAGAGAATTCCACAGACCCACCACTCTCTGTGAGAAAAAGTGTTTCCTCGTCTCCGTTGTAAATGGCTTACTCCTTATTCTTAAACTGTGTGGCCCCTGGTTCTGGACTCCCCCAACATCGGGAACATGTTTCCTGACTCTAGCGTGTCCAAACCCTTAACAATCTTATATGTGTCAATGAGATGCCCTCTCATCCTTCTAAACTCCAGAGTGTACAAGCCCTACAGAGGTTGTCCTACGGAGACAATATCTGACGTTATTTTCCTCAGGCTCCACAGACATCTCAATCAACTTCTGAAATGATCAGTGTGCATTTGTTCTGCCCAAATGCAAAGTTTCCTGAAGGGAAAGACTCAATGTGTTGGAGTAACTCAACAGGTCAGGCAACATCTACAGAGACAATATCTAACTCAACAGGTCAGGCAGCATCTACAGAGACAATATCTAACTCAACAGGTCTGGCAGCATCTCTGGAGAACATGGATTGGTAACCTTTCTGTTCAGGACAAAATCAATCTGAAGAAGGGTTCCAACCCAAAACGTCTCCTATCCATGTTCCCCAGGGATGCTGCCTGACCCGCTGAGTTTAGTTCAGTTTAGAGATACAGAGTGGAATCAGGCCCTTCGGCCCATCGAGTCTGCACCGACCAGCGATCCCTGCACATTAACACTATCCTACACCCACTAGGGACAATATTTTTCTTTGAACATTCATACTGAGCGTGGGAAGAAACCGAAGATCTCAGAGAAAACTCAGGCAGGTCACGGGGAGAACGTACAAACTCCACACAGACAGCACCCATAGTCAGGATCGAACCCGGGTCACTGCCCTCTGTAAGGCAGCAACTCTACCGCTGCACTCCAGCACTTTGTGTCCTTCCTTGGTAAAGCAGCATCTGCAGTTCCTTGCTTCTATGCAGGTTCTGAATGAGTGTAGCATCTTACCTGTTCACACTGTGGCCACCTTCCAGAGCTGTGGCAGCAAGCACACACGACAACTGGCTGGATGAAATTAAGAAATTGCTACACTCCAATCTCCCGGTAAAATATTGCATCTCGCCTCGTGTGAATTGAGTTAGTGCTCAGTCATGTCAAGAACAATGCAGTCAGCACTTCATGTTTGAGGAATGTAATGTGCCTTAAAAGCATTTCATATCTAAGTCTGGTGAATAAGTTTGCTATTCAGTCCGACACTATTATTCAGCGTAGTCTTGAAGGAAGATAGGCATCACTGCTGCTCAGAATGATGCTGCACTGGGTGTTAGCATGCGTTGTCTATGGGTCATGGGGAGCAACAGTTTAGGTCAGGTTCACAACTTCCCTTGTTTAGTTTGGTGTAGAGATACAGCACGGAAACAGGCCCTTCGGCCCACCGGGTCCGCGCCGACCAGCGGTCCCCGCACACCAAACACCACCCTACACACAATGTTTACATTTATACCAAGCCAATTAACCTACAAACCTGGAGTGTGGGAGGAAAGCAGGGATCCCGGAGAAAACCCACGCAGGTCACGGGGAGAACGTGCAAACTCCGTACAGACAGCACCCGTAGTCGGGATTGAACCCGCATCCCTGGCGCTGAAAGGCAGAAGCTCTACCGCTGTGGCAGAAATGTGGCAACTCTTGTGTACTGCCTAGTCTGCTGTATGATGTTACCGGGTTGATTGCTAAACAAAGCATTTCACTGTACATAGAAACATAGAAATTAGGTGCAGGAGTAGGCCATTCGGCCCTTCGAGCCTGCACCGCCATTCAATATGATCATGGCTGATCATCCAACTCAGTATCCCGTACCTGCCTTCTCTCCATACCCTCTGATCCCCTTAGCCACAAGGGCCACATCTAACTCCCTCTTAAATATAGCCAATGAACTGGCCTCGACTACCCTCTGTGGCAGAGAGTTCCAGAGATTCACCACTCTCTGTGTGAAAAAAGTTCTTCTCATCTCGGTTTTAAAGGATTTCCCCCTTATCCTTAAGCTGTGACCCCTTGTCCTGGACTTCCCCAACATCGGGAGCAATCTTCCTGCATCTAGCCTGTCCAACCCCTTAAGAATTTTATAAGTTTCTATAAGACCCCCTCTCAATCTCCTAAATTCTAGAGAGTATAAACCAAGTCTATCCAGTCTTTCTTCATAAGACAGTCCTGACATCCCAGGAATCAGTCTGGTGAACCTTCTCTGCACTCGATACATGTGACTATAAAGTATCAATGAATCATAAGTTTTGGAAATCCATGCTAAATGTTTCCCCCTCTTGTCCTTTAAAACCTGGTTTTTAATTGTCTGATCTAACAAAGCTAGGTAACTTTTTTTGTTGTTGAAAAAGCAGGATTTTTGCTGTAAAAAAAACAGGATTTGGTTTAAAAAACTGGGATTTCTTTTGGGAAAACCGGGATTTTTCCTTTAAAACCTGGTTTTTAATCGACTGATCTAACGAAGCTAGGTGTCAACTTTCTTTTTGAAAAAAGGAGGGTTTTTGCTTAAAAATAACAGATTTGCTTAAAAAAAGTGGGATTTGCTTTGAAAAAACTGGGATTTTTCCTTTAAAACGGGGATTTTAATCGTCTGATCTAATGAAGCTAGGTGTCAACTTTTGCTTGAAAGAATGGGATTTTTAATTTTAAAAGAAACGAGACACTTTGAAAAATTGTGATTTTTTTTTTTGCGTTAAAAAACGTGATTTCCGCATTAAAACTGGGATTTTAATTGTCTGATCTAGTGCAGCTCGGTATGATTCTTTGCTAGAAAATGACCCTCTTTAGGTGTGTTGCTGTTAATGGTGCTACGCAATTGTATGTTGCTATTGGAAAAACCCTGCATTGCTGAGATGGGGCTGTTGCAGTGAACATCCAGTTCCATAACCTTGGAGACATCCCGGTGACTTATAGCTGTGGGAGTTCTGTGACATTCCCACGGCCCCCAGGAATAGCTAAACCTCGATGTGGGTTTGAATATTAATCTCTACTCCAGAGATTAATTTGTATATGACAAAAATAGTTAATTATCAGAACCAGTTTAAAAGAAACTGCAGTCTGATAACATTTATGGTACTTAAACATCATTATGAAATTTGCAGAAACACCGAGCTAACAATGAAGAAGGGTTTCGGCCCGAAACGTCGCCTATTTCCTTCGCTCCATAGATGCTGCTGCACCCGCTGAGTTCCTCCAGCAATTTTGTGTACCTAATGATCTATTCTACATTTTCTTTGATCTTCGTCCGCGTTTGATGTCTCGATTTCACACCTTACCCTTCCCTATCTCCGTGTCTCCCTCTCCCCTGACTCTCAAGTCTGAAGACTGGTCTCACCCATTCCTTCTCTCCAGAGATGCTGCCTGTCCCGCTGAGTTACTCCAGCATTTTGTGTCTATCGCCGGGTAGCAGGGTGCTAATGCCCCTGTCCCACTGAGGAAACCTGAACGGAAACCTCTGGAGACTTTGCGCCCCACCCAAGGTTTCCGTGCGGTTCCCGGAGGTTGCAGGTGGTTCCCGGAGGTTGCAGGTGGTTGCCGGAGGTTGCAGGTAGTGGAAGCAGGTAGGGAGACTGACAAAAACCTCCGGGAACTCCACGCCTAAAGCCCCTGTCCCACTTAGGAAACCTGAACGGAAACCTCTGGAGACTTTGCGCCCCACCCAAGGTTTCCGTGCATTTCCCTGAAGTTTTTGTCAGTCTCCCTACCTGCTTCCACTACCTGCAACCTCCGGCAACCACCTGCAACCTCCGGGAACCGCACGGAAACCTTGGGTGGGACGCAAAGTCTCCAGAGGCTTCCGTTCAGGTTTCCTAAGTGGGACGGGGGCATAACTCTACCTCTGTGCCACCATGTCATCCTAGGGCGAATGTGTGGAGAAGAGAGAAGACAAAACTCATGAGCGACAATTTGTACGCATTATATTGTAGCCAGCAAGAGGCAGATGGACAGTGCAATGCTCACTGTGGTGAATATTGGCAGGAAAGAATGTATTTGTAATTAACACAAACATACTGGTGGAACACAGATACAGGGGACGGGCTTTACTGCCTTTAGCAATGCCGCATCCTTGGATTCTGTGGAAACTATGAACATTAATAGCCAATCTCCAAATCCACATTTTAAACAGGGATTCTCCCCTTGCTTTGTATACGCATATTTTCTACTTATCAAAGCCTACTGCTAATTTATTTCACAAACTATTGGAGGGCCGATTGCTGGTTCCTCATGTTCTGTTTTATTGTGATCTGGAAGGAGGTTGTACCAGGTGCTATCGCAACGTTTAAGAGACATTGAGACAGGTACATGGATAGGATCAGTCTGAGGAAGGGTTTTGGCCCGAAACGTCGCCTATTTCCTTCGCTCCATAGATGCTGCTGCACCCGCTGAGTTTCTCCAGCATTTTTGTGTACCTTCGATCTTCCAGCATCTGCAGTTCCTTCTTGAACAGGTACATGGATAGGTCAGGTTTAGAGGGATATGGGCAAACGCAGGCAGGTGGGACTAGTGCAGATGGGGCATGTTGGTCGGTGTGGGCAAGTTGGGTCGAAGGGCTTGTTTCCACACAGTATGACTCTATTGACTATAAGGAGGTTATTCGGCTTATTGGATCGATGCTAGCTTCCTGGGAAACATTGTTTCATTGCCCCTCTCTCTGTATCCATTCTTAAATCTCTCACTTGGTCCTGCTTTGATTTTTTATGCCACTGACCTAAACTAAAGGGTGATTTACAATAGCCATTTACTGGGTGTGTAGGGAGGAACTGCAGATCCTAGTTTAAACCGAAGACAGACACAAAAAGCTGGAGTAACTCAGCGGGACAGGCAGCGTCTCTGGAGAGAAGGAATGAGACTGAGGAAGGGTCTGGTGGCGCAGAGGTAGAGTTGCTGCTTTACAGCGAATGCAGCGCCGGAGACCCGGGTTCGATCCTGACCACGGGTGCTGTCTGTACGGAGTTTGTCCGTTCTCCCCGTGACCTGCGTGGGTTTTCTCCGAGATCTTCGCTTTCCATCCACATTCCAAAGACGTACAGGTTTATAGGTTAATTGGCTTGGTGTAAATGTAAAAAATGTCCCTAGTGGGTGTAGGATAGTGTTAATGTGCGGGGAACGCTGGTCGGCGTGGACACGGTGGGCCGAAGGGCCTGTTTCCGTGCTGTATCTCTAAACCAGCAAGCAAGCAAGAATGTCATTGTCCTATCTGGGAAACATGACAACAAAACTCAAAGGTACACAAAAAAGCTGGGGAAACTCAGCAGGCGCAGCAGCATCTATGGAGCGAAGGAAATAGGCAACGTTTCAGGTCAAAACCCTTCTTCAGACTGATCCAGGAGGCCAAGGCATTTGACAACAAATCTCTCTTGACTTGACTAAACTAAATTAAACCAAAAGGATCTCGACCTGAAACGTCACCCATTCTTTCTCCCAGAGATGCTGCCTGTCCCGCTGAGTTACTCCAGCTTTTTGTGTCTATCTTCGTGGAGTTGAATAGGTTTGATCTCAGTTAGTCCAGGGTACCTCTGTCAAGCCTGTGTGTCAGTAACTTGGAGCTAATGGCTTCCTGGCTGTTTCACAAGAGACCAGCAATTTGAACAGATGGATCAGGCTGCCCCAGGCTGCAGTGCTTGGGCTGACCAGGAGCTGATTTCTTTCAGCTCAGTGGCAATGGATTCATTTTTCACTCCTCCCTTTTCTCCGCAGTGTTACAGTTAGCTTCTGAAGCTTTACATAACATGAAGGCTCCTTCTTATGCGCCTTCCTGATCGCTTCAGGAAGTCCCATAGGATGCATCACAGCTTGGTTTGGGAACAGCTCCATCCAAGACAGCAAGAAAATTGCAGCGAATTGTGGACCACCACACAGTCCGAAGAAGGGTCTCGACCCGAAACGTCGCCCATTCCTTCTCTCCAGAGATGCTGCCTGTCCCGCTGAGTTACTCCAGCATTTTGTGTCTCTGGTTTAAACCAGCATCTGCAGTTCCTTCCTGCACATTTTGTTTTAAGCTCCAGGTGCACTAGATCTCAACTCATGGGCTGCATGGTGGCGCAGCGGTAGAGTTGCTGCCTTACAGCGCCAGAGACCTGGGTTCCATCCTGACTACGGGTGCTGTCTATGTGGAGTTTGTACATTCTCCCCGCGACCGCATGCCTTTTCTCCGGGTGCTCCGGTTTCCTCCCACGCTCCAAAGATGCACAGGTTTGTAGGTTAATTGGCTTCTGTAAATTGCAAATTGCCCAGTGTGTCATTTAGTGCTAGTGTATGGAGTCATCGCTGGTCGGCACGGACTCTATGGGCTGAAGGGCCTGTATCTCTAAAAGTCTTAAAGACCAATACAGAGGAGGTTTTGCGAGATTGATCCTGGGAATGTTTAGATTAACGTATGAGGAGTGTTTGATGTCTCTGGGCCAGTACTCGATGGAGGTTAGAAGGACGAGCGGGATCTTATTGAGACCTACCTAATAATGAAAGGCCTGGATAGAGTAAATGTGGACAGGATGTTTCCAGTAATGGGGGAGTCTAGAACTAGAGGGCACAGCCTCAGAATAAAAGGACGTACCTTCAAAATGGAGATGAGGAAGAATTTCTTAAGCCATACGGGTGGTGAATCTGTGGAATTCTTTGCCACATAAGGCAGTGGAGGCCAAGGCATTTGGTGTTTTAAGGCAGAGATTGACAAGTTCCTAATTAGTACGGGTGTCAAGTCAAGCCAAGTTTATTCGTCACATACACATACGAGATGTGCAGTGAAATGAAAAGTGGCAAATGCTCGCAGACTTTGTGCAAAAAGACAAACAAACAAACTACAAACACAATGGAACAGAATATTATTTTACATATCAAATATTGTGGGCGGAAGGAAAAAGGGAAAAAAACAGCAATTTAAAAAAAAGCAGTAGAGTGGTACAGTAAATGTTAGTCCCTGGTGAGATAGGGTTTTACAGTCCTAATGGCAGTGTCAGGGTTTATGGTGAGAAGGCAGGAGAATGGTGTTGAGAGGAAAAATAGATCAGCTATGATCAAATGGCAGAGAGGTCTCAATGGGCCGAACGGCTTAATTCTGCTTCCACATCAAATGGTCTTATCAATTTTAGAGATGATGTTTGAGGAAATCAATTTGCCCAGATAGTGAGGCTTCTGGATAAGTGCGGTGGGATTGTTTGTGTACATACACGACAAATTCAAGCTTTCACTGTTTGACTCTATTTCCTTTCAGTATATCTCAAAACCCTTCAATCTGTTCAGTCTAATGTGCCTCTCATGTCCTGAGGGCACTTTTTCCATGAAGCTTTTGTACATTTTGTGTGACAGGGCATTTGTATTTCTCTCTCACATTGTGGGACGGGACTTCTTAAAGGTACCTTGTATCAATATTTAATCTTAGCTATGCGCCAAACTTTTCAATGACAAATTGTCCCCCAAATTGTCCCCCAAATCTGAGGAAGGACATTATTGCCATAGAGGGAGTGCAGAGAAGGTTCACCAGACTGATTCCTGGGATGTCAGGACTGTCTTATGAAGAAAGACTGGATAGACTTGGTTTATACTCTCTAGAATTTAGGAGATTGAGAGGGGATCTTATAGAAACTTACAAAATTCTTAAGGGGTTGGACAGGCTAGATGCAGGAAGATTGCTCCCGATGTTGGGGAAGTCCAGGACAAGGGGTCACAGCTTAAGGATAAGGGGGAAATCCTTTAAAACCGAGATGAGAAGAACTTTTTTCACACAGAGAGTGGTGAATCTCTGGAACTCCCTGCCACAGAGGGTAGTCGAGGCCAGTTCATTGGCTATATTTAAGAGGGAGTTAGATGTGGCCCTTGTGGCTAAGGGGATCAGAGGGTATGGAGAGAAGGCAGGTACGGGATACTGAGTTGGATGATCAGCCATGATCATATTGAATGGCGGTGCAGGCTCGAAGGGCCGAATGGCCTACTCCTGCACCTAATTTCTATGTTTCTATGTTTCTAAACCTCTGAGAACTTGGTCAGTGTGTCTGTGCTGTTACCAATCGAGACTTGAAATCACCATTATTCTTCCTACAGATTCTCTTTCATCTTATTAATGTTATGAAAAATAACATGTTGTATAATAACGATTGAATTGATTGCGTGGAAACGGGCCCTTCGGCCCATCGAGTCGACACTGACCAGCGATCACCCATTCATACTAGTTCTGTGTTATCCCACTTTCTCATCCACTCCCTACGTACCAGAGGCAATTTTACAGAGGCCAATTAAGCGGCAAACCTGCACGCCTTTGGAATGTCGGTTGCACCCGGAGCAAACCCTCACGGTCACAGGGCGAATATGCGAACTCCACACAGACAGCATCTGAAGTCAGGATTGAACCTGGGTCTCTGGTGCTGTGAACCAGCGACTTGACCCAGTTGCACAACTGTATCTCTGTGTATTTAGCAAATTCTGATTTTTTTTGCTAAATACACGGTGACACAGTTTGTTGTGCTGGGTGCTGTCTGTGTGGAGTTTGTACGTTCCCCCTGTGACCTGCGTGGGTTTTCTCCGGGTGCTCCGGTTTCCTCCCACACCCCAAAGACGTGCAGGTTCGTGGGTTAATTGGCTTCTGTAAATTGTCCCTAATGTCAGACAGAATTAGTGAACGTGTGATCGCAGGATCGGCATGGATTCGGTGGGCCGAAGGGCCTGTTTCCACACAGTATCTCTAGGAAAAAAATTAACAATCTAAAGGTTATTTGTGGAAAGAGAAACTGAGTTAACATTTCAGTGGTACATGAGATGGGATATATTGTTTTTCACGAGCGGGCAGGTTAACCATATAAGATGCAGTTATGTGGACACAAATGATTACATTATGAGGAATGAATACATAAAATGGGGTGTATTCTCTATGTTAAAGATTAGGGGGCTTTGTTTTATTGATGCTGTCAAGTAAATAAAGGAATTAGAAGAGTAAATAGTGAGAAAGCTTCCTCTTGGGCATGGGAGCCAGGATGTTTGGGAAATTAGGAAGCTGCTACTCAGACAGGGTGGCAGAGATTTGGAGCTGCCTTCTGCACATCATGTTAGTTTATTGTCACGTGTACCGAGGTACAGTGACAAGCTTTTTGTTGCGTGCTAACTGGCCAGCGGTTGATTATACGGGGAAATTACGGTCGAGTTGCAGGTAGTGGAAGCAGGTAGGGAGACTGACAAAAACCTCCAGGAACCGCACGGAAACCTTGGGTGGGGCGCAAAGGTTTCCGTTCAGATTTCCCAAGTGGGACAGGGGCAGTACAGTGTTTGCAGTGCCGGGGTCCTAGGTTCGATCCTGACTACGGGTGCTGTCTGTACGGAGTTTGTGCGTTCTCCCCGTTTTAATGGGCTCGGTATAAGTGTAAATTGTCCCTAGTGTGAGTAGGATAGTGTCATATATTTGAGGCAGAGATTATCAATGTTTAAAACTTATTCCAACAATGATGCGGGGATCGCTGGTCGGTGCAGACTCGGTGGGCCGAAGGGCCTGTTCCCGCGCTATATCTCCAAACTAAAATGATGATGCAACTCTGGAGAAGCTTTCCTTGCTGATTTTCCATTTGTCTCGGAGCCAGTGTGTAATAGAGAGGGAGTCATGGCTCTGGAATGTTACACGTATATTTAAACGTTTATATTGCTAAGCCAACATCTTAAATGGCACACCAAAAGAAATATTGAACAGGGCGACGTCTATAAATACACCGACTGTATAATTATAGACAGCACGGCAAGTTGCTCATCGCCGCAGACTATTTTAGGCTCTTTTGTTCCTCTCTCAATAACGCTACCTCTGTTGTGAAATCCACTCGCTGTGTGTGAACCGATGCAAGTTCTTAACACTTTCAAGATAATTTTAGCAGTGATGTTATCCTGAAAACAAAACTGATAGAATCTATCTATTTGGAGATATCGCTTCATATTTTTGCTTGGGCAGCTTACAACCCAGCGGTATGAACGATGAATTATCTAGATGTAGGTAACCTCTACAAACACTGCCCCCCACCTCCCCTCGCTCCTGCCCCCCCCCCCTTCCTCTGCTAAAGGTCCGTTAACCAGTTCCATGGTTCACAGCGATGTATCTCTCTTGGGATCACGCGGTTCCCAGCCAACAATCAGCCTATCGGGGAACCTCCCTGCCTGCCTGAGGTCATCTGTTGGAAGCCCTGATTTGTTGGGTCTTTTCTTGCTTCCAGTTCCCCTACCTCCCATTCCCCCAACAATCAGTTGAAGAGCCCGAGCCAGCTGCCTGCCCCTTTTCCGGGGTTACATTAGCACCCGGGTGTTACTAGAAATGGACTACGCGCTGTGCACGGGCACCCTGGGGGATTTCCAGGACCGCTGGGCACCGCGGGGGGTGGGATGTGTCCTGGACAAGGATTACAATATAGTTATTTAGTAGAGTCTACTTAGTATATTTGTTTGACACGTACTATGACGGTGGGTTCTGTTTTTGTTTCATTGTGTTGTAAATATTATTTTAATATTTGCATAAATATTTTTGATTTAAAAAATAAAAGTTTAAAAAAAAAGACCAATCAGTTGAAGAAGTGTCCTGACCTGAAACGTCACCTATCAATGTTCTCCAGAGATGCTGTTTGACCCACTGAGTTACTCCAGTATTGTGAGTCTATCACTGATGGAAGTTAACCCTGCAGACTTGTCCCTGATTATGGGAACCCTTAAACCCCTGTCCCACGGTACGAGTTCATTCCAAGAGCTCTCCCGAGTTTGCCCTGATTCGAACTCGGAGATTTACGGTAATGGCCGCTCGTCGGTACTCGGGGCTCTCGTGGACATTTTTCAACAAGTTGAAAAATCTTCACGAGTCTTCCCGTGCTTACCTGCCGTTAGCGAGTCTTCCCGAGTACCTGCCATTAGCGCTACGAGCCACTAAGGGACGTCCCCGAGCTCCGACGTACCCGCTACGTTCATTCTCCGTGCTTACCACGAGTTTGATTTTTTTTAAACTCGGGAGAGCTCTTGGAATGAACTCGTACCGTGGGTCAGGGCTATTAAATATGATCGATCCAGATCGGTTCACAACTCATATCTGAAGGCCAATTCTCTACGGGAGGCCCTTGCATTTACCAAATGTGTGTTTGTCTTTCTATAACACGAGGAGTGTGCGTTTGCTCGCGATTATGCCAAGTGTTCATAGCAAGTGACTGGGTTCGAATTTCACTCTTTTGATATTCTGGGTATTTTATTCATAGCTCTGGGTTTCTGAGACACATTCTCGTGACTTTGTCTTCAATGTTTGACGATCGCCCTTTAGGGAGGCTGATTGTTCAAGGTGAACAGCGTACAACTCTACAAAGCCATTAGACTGCTATTCCAATGATCTGGCAGTATCACTCAGTACTGGGATACCTGATTAATTGAGGCTCCACAGCGATCTGTAAACTCACCGTGTGCAACCATGAATATTAAGCTCAAGTTGTAGCAACTTGACATCCTCCTGAAGAATTGTCCATACATTCTCGTAGGCAGTTCTAAGTGTTGACAGTGGCAGGCCATTCTCTATATAGGGTGGTACGGTAGGGTAACAGCCAATGCTACTGCCTCACAGTTGCTGTCTATGTGGAGTTTGCATGTCCTCCTGAGGCTCCCGGTGAGCCATAGAGTGTTACAGTGTGGAAACAGGCCCTTAGTCCCAACTTGCCCACAATGGCCAACATGTCCCAGCTACACTATAGTCCCACCTGCCCGCGTTTGGCCCATATCCCTCCAAACCTGTCCTATCCATGTGCCTGTCTAACTGTTTCTTAAACGTTGGGATAGTCCCAGCCTCAACTACCTCCTCTGGCAGCTTGTTCCATCCACCCACCACTCTCTGTGTGAAAAGGTTACCCCTCAGATACCGATTAAATATTTTCCCCTTCACCTTGAACCTATGTCCTCTGGTCCTTGATTCCCCTACTCTGGGCAAGAGACTCTGTTCATCTACCCGACCTATTCCTCTCATCATTTTATACACATAACCAGTTTCCTTCTACATCCCAAAGACATATTGGTTGGTTAATTGGATACTTCAACCTACCCCTTATAGAAGTAGGTAGGTGGGAGAATAGAAGGGGGAGTTGATAGACATCTGAGAGAGAACAGGTTGCAGGGAAATTAGGGCATTGGGCGGAATGGTACTAATGGGTTTGCTCGGAGCTCCTGGAGCTAACATAGACTTTCTATGTTCCATCAAAGATACTTTCTACTTTCGATGGAGTTTCTTCTGCTATAACACATGAATTAAGGTGACCAGTTTGAAGAAGGGTCTCGACCCGAAACGTCACCCATTCCTTCTCTCCAGAGTTTCTGCCTGTCCCGCTGAGTTACTCCAGTATTTTGTGTCTACCTATGAATTAAGGTGACTTCTATGATTCCTCCAGCACTTTGTGTCTTCTTGTAGCATCTGCAGTTCCTTGTTCCTCACACACACAACCAGAGACATATATACCCAGAGACCACACACATAGACACACACACATACGCACATGCACACACACACACAGACATACACATAAACACACACCCAGAGACACACACGCACCCAGAGACAAACACACACACACACCCAGAGACACACACATACACCTACACAAGTGCACGCGCACACACACACACACACACAGACACCCAAACACAACCAGAGACATATATACCCAGAGACACACGCACACACACATGTACACACAAACACACATACACACACACACAAAGACATACACATACACATAAACACACGCCCAGAGACACACACGCACCCAGAGACATAAACACACACACACCCTGAGACACACCTACATTAGCACACACACACACACACACACACACACACACACACACACACACACACACACACACACACACACACACACACACACACACACACACACACACACCCAGAGACACACTCACACAGCCAGAGACATATACACCCAGAGACACACACACACATACACACACACCTACACTAGCACACACACACACACAGACACACATATATATATATATATATATATATATATATATATATATATATATATATATATATATATATATATATATATATATTCAGAGACATGTATACATACACACGTACATATACCAACAGATGTACACACATGCATATACGCACAAACACACACACACGTATGCACACTCACACACACTCAGTAATGATTTGCCATGCTGCAGCAAGCAGTAAAGAATAGCAAATGGTGCTGAAACACCAAGGTGTTGTCGGGCATATGTACATATCCGTAGGGATAGAATTACCAAGGACGAGCAATGATGAATGAAGACAAAGATTCAGATTTAGTTGCAGCTTGTGTTTCCTGGTGCATCTTGTACACTCTGCTGGGATGTGTTTCACTGTGGTGCTGTTCCTTCAGTTTCACTGGGCACCGGCTCCTGTGTGTAAAATAACATGCAGGTGTTCACTGACCACATCTCGTTTGTCTGTCATCAGCAGCTTTGCTGCTGGGATGTGGTTGCATGGAAGGGTTATTAGTTGGCGATGGGGGTTGCATTGCACTCTGCACCAGTTGTAAATCGTGATTGGAAGTGAGCAGTGAGCAGGGGAGTCCTGCACAGCTCATTCTAACGTTAACATCGAGCCCATCAGTCATGGCATCTCCAATACAGTAAAGTCACGGACTGACAGAGACCTGTCTGATCCGTTTATATCATTCCAGGCACAGGATAAACCATTCATGGGTTTGACAAATGATTTGTGTGGACAGACACAAAATGCTGGAGTAACTCAGCGGGACAGGCAGCATGTGCAAGAAAGAACTGCAGATGCTGGTTTAAACCAAAGGTAGACACAAAATATAACTCAGCAGGTCAGGCAGCATCTCTGGAGAGAAGGAATGGGTGACGTTTTGGGTCCAGACCTTTCTTCAGATCCCTCTGAAGAAGGATCCCGGCCCGAAAAACGTCACCCATTCCTTCCCTCCAGAGATGCTGTGAGTTACTCAAGCAGTTAATCAAGTCTGTTCAAAAGGGAACTGCAGATGCTGGAAGATCGAAGGTACACAAAATTGCTGGGGAAACTCAGCGGGTGCAGCAGCATCTATGGAGCGAAGGAAATAGGCGACGTTTCGGGCCGAAACCCTTCTTCAGACTGATAGGGGGTGGGGGGGGGGAATAGGAAGGAAAAGGGGAGGAGGAGGAGGAGCCCAAGGGTGGGCTGATGGGAGGGTGGGAGGAGACAGCTAGAGGGTTAAGGAAGGGGAGGAGACAGCAAGGGCTAGCAAAATTGGGAGAATTCAATGTTAATGCCATCCGGACGCAAGGTCCACAGACGGAATATGAGGTGCTGTTCCTCCAATTTCCGCTGTTGCTCACTCTGGCAATGGAGGAGACCCAGGACAGAGAGGTCGGATTGGGAATGGGAGGGGGAGTTGAAGTGCTGAGCCACCGGGAGTTCAGGTAGGTTATTGCGGACTGAGCGGAGGTGTTCGGCGAAACGATCGCCCAACCTACGCTTGGTCTCACCGATGTAAATCAGCTGACATCTAGAGCAGCGGATGCAGCAGATGAGGTTGGAGGAGATACAGGTGAACCTTTGTCGCACCTGGAACGACTGCTTGGGTCCTTGAATGGAGTCGAGGGGGGAGGTGAAGGGACAGGTGTCTAAAGTCCCTTTCCCTCCTTGCCCCACCAAAGACACCAAGTTGTGGTTCCAAACCCCATGCTCTGGAGATTGTGTGAATGAACATAGAATGTGCGCTTGCTCTGGGAACCATTATGAATGAGTTATGGGCCGTTGCCACGACAACGGTTATGAATGAGCAGTGGCCAGTTGCCAAGGAGACTGTAGGTGAATAAGCAGTGATGTGTTGCCACAGAGATGGGGTGACATGACTCCTATCAGATAGGCTTCAGAAATGATGCATGTTTTAAAAGAGAAATCCTTGGTCAGGTACAAAACCATTTCAGATGCAACATCCCACAGCGCTGAAGTCTAAAGGCATCTAGAATGTAATGATGAAGAGAGACACTAAATTCTGGAGTAACTAAAAATATTCCGCGTTTGGCGTATTGCATGCAGTGGTTCCAAGATGGCGTCCAACCCAGGCGACTAGTTGCGTGCTGGCCACAGAAGTAGATCCACAGTCACATATTACAATCGCTCCACACTCTTAAATCTCTGCACTGCAAATGGCTCAGTTGTAGTCATGTTTTGTCTTTCTGCCGACTGGACAGCACAAAAGCTTTTCACTGAAGAAGGGTCTCGACCTGAAACGTCACCCATTCCTTCTCTCCAGAGGTGCTGCCCGTCCCGCTGAGTTACCCCGGCTTTTTGTGTCCACCTTCGATTTAAACCAGCACCTGCAGTTCTTTCCTACACAGCTTTTCACTGTACCTCAGTACACGTGACAATAAGCTAAACTGAAGTAGGTGTTGGTTGCCCCATTACAGGAGGATGGGAGGCAGTAGAGAGGGGATTTACCAGAATGCTGCTTGTATAAGCGGGTATTAGCTGCAGGGAGAGGGTGGACAAACATAGACAATAGACAATAGGTGCAGGAGTAGGCCATTTGGCCCTTCGAGCCAGCACCGCCATTCAATGTGATCATGGCTGATCATCCCCAATCAGTACCCCGTTCCTGCCTTCTCCCCATATCCCCTGACTCCGCTATTTTTAAGAGCCCTATCTAGCTCCCTCTTGAAAGCATCCAGAGAACCTGCCTCCACCGCCCTCTGAGGCAGAGAATTCCACAGACAGACCACTCTCTGTGAGAAAAAGTGTTTCCTCGTCTCCGTTCTAAATGGCTTACCCCTTATTCTTAAACTGTGTGGCCCCTGGTTCTGGACTCCCCCAACATCGGGAACATGTTTCCTGCCTCTAGCGTGTCCAAGCCCTTAACAAACTTGGATTGTTTACTCCAGAACGCCGGAGGTTGAGGGGAGACCTGATCTATATGAAATGATGAGGGGCGTAGAGAGGGTAGATAGTCAGAGTCTTTTTCCCAGGGTGGAAATGCCAAAAGACCAGAATAGAATAGAATAGAATAGAATGCCATTTATTGTCATTCAAACAGACATGGATCGAACGGAATTTCGTTCCTTCAGTCACTACTTAAAAAAAAAAATCAAGACACACAATTTAACACAATTTACATAAACATCCATCATAGTGGATCTCCAAACACCTCCTCACTGGAGAGCATAGTTTACAGGTATGGGGCAACATGTAAAGGAGAGGTGTGTGTCGCATGTCTACAGGGAGGTGAGTGCCTGGAACGAGCCCCCGGGATGTAGTGGGGGCTAACACAACAGTGGCATTTAACAGGGTATTAGATATGCAGATGATAGAGGGATATTAATCAGACTCGATTCATTTATCTTGGCTGGATATTGACACAAGAAGCTGGAGTAACTCAGCGGGACAGGCAGCATCTGCGGAGAGAAGGAATGGGTGATGTTTCGGATCGAGACCCTTGTTTATCTTGGTGTCCTGTATGCCACAGTCATTGTGGACCTTAATAATAATAATAATACATTTTATTTATGGGCGCCTTTCAAGAGTCTCAAGGACACCTTACAAAAATTGAGCATGTAGAGGAAAAAAATGTAAGGGGAATGAAATAAGTAGTAGAGACATGACTAGTACACAAAGTAAAGACAGAATTCAATACAAAACACAGTATGAGGCAATTAATGCACAGATGAAAAGGGAGGGGGACGTGGGGCTAAGGATAGGCAGAGGTGAAGAGATGGGTCTTGAGGCGGGACTGGAAGATGGTGAGGGACACGGAATTGCGGATCAGTTGGGGGAGGGAGTTCCAGAGCCTGGGAGCTGCCCTGGAGAAGGCTTAGGGCCAGTTCTACGATTGCCACCTTTGCTGTTTGTAGGAGCTTGCTGTGTAAATATAGTCTGCGTTGCTTCCCACCGGATGACAGTGACTGCACTTCAATGTGCGAATAGAAATGCTTTCTCCTTGCTTCACCTCAAGTTACCCGGGATGGTCTCACTGATCATGGAAAGGGCAAGAGATTCAACTAGCTAGCTGTCGTTTTCAGTGATTTATTCTTGGTAATAAATTCACGTAATAGACTATACCCTGGTTCTGTGTGATTACCAGTGGCCCAGGTCACCGAGTTAGCAAAATAAATCATCACAGGTCCCATAAATTAGTCCCAGTGCCCTTGGTAAAGGGAAAAAGTCAAAGCATCCAGTCATTGAGGCAGGAACTATAACAACAGCACGGTAGAGCAGCGGTAGAGTTGCTGCCTTACAGCGCCAGATTCCCCGGTGTAGAAGTACCAATCTGGTCTCCTAATCTGAGGAAATACATTCTTGCCATAGAGGGAGTACAGAGAAGGTTCACCAGACTGATTCCTGGGATGTCAGGACTTTCATATGAAGAATGACTGGATAGACTCGGCTTGTACTCGCTAGAATTTAGAAGATTGAGGGGGGATCTTATAGAAACTTACAAAATTCTTAAGGGGTTGGACAGGCTAGACGCAGGGAGATTGTTCCCGATGTTGGGGAAGTCCAGAACTAGGGGTCACAGTTTAAGGATAAGAGGGAAGTCTTTTAGGACCGAGATGAGAAAATCATTTTTTTCCACACACAGAGTGTGGTGAATCTGTGGAATTCTCTGCCACAGAAGGTAGTTGAGGCCAGTTCATTGGCTATATTTAAGAGGGAGTTAGATGTGGCCCTTGTGGCTAAAGGGATCAGGGGGTATGGAGAGAAGGCAGGTACGGATTACTGAGTTGGATGATCAGCCATGATCATATTGAATGGCGGCGCAGGCTCGAAGGGCCGAATGGCCTACTCCTGCACCTATTTTCTATATTTCTATGTTTCAATGGTACGTTACAGTTGTACAAGAAGCTGGCGAGACCACATTTGGAGCATTGTAGAAACAAGGATCTGCAGATAGACACAAAAAGCTGGAGTAACTCAGCGGGGCAGGCAGCATCTCTGGAGGGAAGGAATGGGTGACGTTTCGGGTTGAGATCCTTCTTCAGACCGCAGATGCTGGTGCCTCCTCCTATATTTATTCCTCTGTCTTCACTACTCTGCCTTTCTGTCTGTCTCACACCTCCTGTTTTGATCTCTGGCCTTCGTTCCAATCACATGCCTATTAAAGCCTCCCCTCGTCACTGCCCACCTATTACCGGATACATGTTCTTCTGGCCCTCCTCTCTCTCCCCCCCCCCCATCCCTCCCCCCCCCCCCCCAACATAATCAATCTGAAGAAGGCTCCCTGTTCAAAACATCACCTCTTCCTTTTCTCTAGAGATGCTGTCTGACCCGCTGAGTTGCTCCAGCATTTTGTGTGTGTCTTCGATATAAACCAGCATCTGAAATTCCTTCCTACACATATAAGGACCTAACAATGGCTCTGATTGGCAAGCCTTATGAAAGAAGAAAGCACTGGCACGATGGGCCGAGCGGTCTCAGTCTGTCCAGCAAGATTCTGGAGGAGGAGGAGTGGGGATTGAGAGACTGAAACATCGATGCAGGAAAGGGGGGCAAATTGAAGCACAAATTAACTGTGCGTTCTGCTATGCGCTTGACTTAGCTCATGGAATAGAGAAAGCAAGGAACTGCTGAACAAAAACAAATGTTATTTTTCTCGCTACATTCTGGGTGCCGCTGGATATTTTAGTTTTTGCGAAGGAGGCAGTATTTGTTTTCTGCTGGTTTTGCTCTTCAGTCGGGGAGGTTTACTGCAGCAGAGTCACCTGATCTCATGAAAATGCATGAGAAATATCTTCGACTGTGAAGCTGCTGAGCGTGCAGAATGTGAGACTGGTCTAACTGCTTCCTTAGACCCTGAGAGGACGGGAGGGAACCGAAGATGTAGGAACACCTCACCGTTTGGGAACTGCTCCCTGCCATCCAACCTAAGGAAGGTGTCGAGGAGAGAAGGGATCTCTCTACATCATCGTCTATATCTCTCGTTTCCCCTTCCCCTGACCAGTCTGAAGAAAGGTCTCGACCCGAAACGTCACCCGTTCCATTCTCCCCCGAGATGCGCTGCCTGTCCCGCTGAGTTACTCCAGCTTTTTGTGTCTATCTTCGATGTAATGCCAAGGCTCTATAAGGCGCTGGTCAGAACGGATTTTGAGTACCGCAGGCAATTCTGGGCCCCATATCTCATCCATGCCTTCATCTCCTCCCGACTGGACTATTGCAACTCGCTTCTCCTTGGCATCAGCTCCACCTACATCAACCGACTCCAACTGGTCCAGAACGCAGCCGCCCGACTCATCACCCACACCAAATCCTGGCATCACATCACTCCAGTCCTCAAACAACTTCACTGGCTTCCCATCTCCCACCGGATCACCTACAAAATCCTGATCCTCACCTACAAAGCCCTCCACCATCTGGCCCCCACATATCTCACTGACCTCCTCTCCCCCTACCAACCCTCACGGTCCCTCAGATCCACATCAGCCGGTCTCCTCTCCATCCACAAGTCCAACCTCCGCAGTTTTGGGGACAGAGCCTTTTCCAGGGCAGCTCCCAGGCTCTGGAACTCCCTCCCCCAACTGATCCGCAATTCCGTGTCCCTCACCATCTTCCAGTCCTGCCTCAAGACCCATCTCTTCACCTCTGCCTATCCTTAGCCCCACGTCCCCCTCCCTTTTCATCTGTGCATTAATTGCCTCATATTGTGTTTTGTATTGAATTCTGTCTTTACTTTGTGTACTAGTCATGTCTCTACTATTTATTTCATTCCCCTTACATGTTTTTCCTCTACCTGCTAAATTTTTGTAAGGTGTCCTTGAGACTCTTGAAAGGCGCCCATAAATAAAATGTATTATTATTAAATTTATTATATCTGAGGAGGGATGTGCTGGTACTGGAGAGGGTCCAGAGGTGGTTTACAAGAATGATCCCAGGAATGAGTGGGTTGACATATGATGAGCGTTTGATGGCACTGGGCCTCTACTCGCTGGAGTTTAGAAGGATGAGAAAGATGTAGGAAATGCCTACTATGTTCTGTGACAATAAACTCACTTGAACATAGAAACATAGAAATTAGGTGCAGGAGTAGGCCATTCGGCCCTTCGAGCCTGCACCGCCATTCAATATGATCATGGCTGATCATCCAACTCAGTATCCCGTACCTGCCTTCTCTCCATACCCCCTGATCCCTTTAGCCACAAGGGCCACATCTAACTCCCTCTTAAATATAGCCAATGAACTGGCCTCGACTACCCTCTGTGGCAGGGAGTTCCAGAGATTCACCACTCTCTGTGTGAAAAAAGTTCTTCTCATCTCGGTTTTAAAGGATTTCCCCCTTATCCTTAAGCTGTGACCCCTTGCCCTGGACTTCCCCAACATCGGGAGCAATCTTCCTGCATCTAGCCTGTCCAACCCCTTAAGAATTTTGTAAGTTTCTATAAGATCCCCTCTCAATCTCCTAAATTCTAGAGAGTATAAACCAAGTCTATCCAGTCTTTCTTCATAAGGACAGTCCTGACATCCCAGGAATCAGTCTGGTGAACCTTCTCTGCACTCCCTCTATGGCAATAATGTCCTTCCTCAGATTTGGAGACCAAAACTGTACGCAATACTCCAGGTGTGGTCTCACCAAGACCCTGTACAACTGCAGTAGAACCTCCCTAGCTCCTATACTCAAATCCTTTTGCTATGAAAGCTAACATACCATTCGCTTTCTTCACTGCCTGCTGCACCTGCATGCCCACTTTCAATGACTGGTGTACCATGACACCCAGGTCTCGCTGCATCTCCCCTTTTCCTAGTCGGCCACCATTTAGATAATAGTCTGCTTTCCTGTTTTTGCCACCAAAATGGATAACCTCACATTTATCCACATTATACTGCATCTGCCAAACATTTGCCCACTCATCCAGCCTATCCAAGTCACCTTGCAGTCTCCTAGCATCCTCCTCACAGCTAACACTGGCCCCCAGCTTAGTGTCATCCGCAAACTTGGAGATATTGCCTTCAATTCCCTCATCCAGATCATTAATATATATTGTAAATAGCTGGGGTCCCAGCACTGAGCCTTGCGGTCACAGGAACTTGATGAGGGGGGACCTCATTGAAACTTAGCAAATAGTGAAAGGCCTGGATAGAGTGGGTGTGGAGAGGATGTTTCCACTAGTGGGAGAGTCTAGGACCAGATGTCATAGCCTCAGATATAAAGGACATTCTTTTAGGAAGGAAATAAGGAGGAATTTATTTCGTCAAAGGGTGGTGAATCTGTGGAATTCATTGCCACAGACTTGGAGGCCAAGTTAGTGGATATTTAGTGAGGCTTGGGTGGGAATATGCTGTTGATTCTGCCATCCACTCATAAGGATAGATAGCAATTTGTGGAACTATGTTTGAGGATTTCAGGAACCCCAGATAGAATTGTGAAACAAATCCACTCTCCATGCTAAATTGAGTTTTGGAAATGCAACAGGATGATGCATGAGGTCTTCATCAATATTCATGCCAGAACCCACAACACATTGAAATAAATCACAATGAAAGACAGTCATTGATCCCAGAGCTTATTACAATTGAGATTCAACTGAAACCTGCCTCGCTATGCAAACAAGTCAACCTTTGCCATCGTTTCCGCTGATGTTCAATCCATTGTGTGGTGTTCTGATAAATTGCTCATGCCGTCAAGTGTGCTTGCCCTGGCTGAGCATATCATAGAGTCTTACAGCACAGAAACAGGCCCTTCAGCCCAACTTCCCCCATGCTGACCAAGCTGCCCCATCTATACTAATGTGTAGGAAGGAACTGCAGGTGCTGGTTTAAAGTGTTCAGCTGGCAACCGGAAGGTAGCCGGTTCGAATCCCGCTTGGAGTGCATACTGTCGTTGTGTCCTTGGGCAAGACACTTCACCCACCTTTGCCTGTGTGTGAATGTGTGTGAATGTGTGTGAGTGATTGGTGGTGGTCGGAGGGGCCGTAGGCGCAGATTGGCAGCCACGCTTCCGTCAGTCTGCCCCAGGGCAGCTGTGGCTACAGAAGTAGCTTACCACCACCGAGTGTGACTGAGGAGTGAATGAATAATGCGATGTAAAGCGCCTTGAGTATTAGAAAGGCGCTATATAAATCCCATCCATTATTATTATTATTATTACTTGGCCAGTAAACTTAATCATTCATTCATTCATTCATTCATTCATTCATTCATTCATTCATTCATTCATTCATTCATTCATTCATATCCCCCTAACCTAATGTGTAGGAAGGAACCACAGATGCTAGCTTACGCCGAACATAGACACAAAATGCTGGAGTAACTCAATCGGTTCGGCAGCATCTCTGGAGGAAAAGGGTGGGTGACGTTTCGGGTCTGAAGAAGAGTTCCAACCCGAAAAGTCACCCACCCTTTTTCTCCAGCGATGTTGCCTGACCTGCTGAGTTACTCCAGCACTCTGTGTCTAAAGGGCCTGTCCCACGATGCGAGTTCACCCAAGAGCTCCCCCGAGTTTAAAAAAAAAATCAAACTCGTGTTATTCCACGAACTCCTACGACCTCCCACGAGTATGTCCACAAGCTCCTACGAGTAAAAAGTAACGTTTTATTTCATCACGAGTATTATTTTCTCTTGAAGTTTTCTCAACACCGTGAAAAATGTCCACGGGTAAAAATATAATCGTGATGAAAAGAATTTTTAGTTTTTACTCGTAGGAGCTCGTGAACATACTCGTGGAAGGTCATAGGAGTTCGTAGAATACCACGAGTTTGATTTTTTTTAAACTCGGGAGAGATCTTGGGTGAACTCGCATCGTGGGACAGACCATTCACTGTTGCTGACAACACTTCCTCCATACTGCACCTACATAGAAATAGAAAATAGGTGCAGGAGGAGGCCATTCGGCCCTTCGAGCCATTCATTGTGATCATGGCTGATCGTCCCCTATCAATAACCCGTGCCTGCCTTCTCCCCATATCCCTTGACTCCACTAGCCACATGTTGCTGAACCCCCACTCACCCTTGTACTAAGGCTCCAAAACTAGTGAGGCTGGCGTTTTCTCAAGCAGGGGTAGATTATGCCAAGCGGCGAGGTGCTGGAGGAACTCAGCGGGCCAGGCGGCATCTGTGGAAGGAAATGGACAGATGACGTTTCGTGTCAGGGCTGTTGGATATAGATCAGACTCACACAAAGTGATTAGAATCCATAGTCTTTTATTAGCAACTCTGCAGAGGAAACTCAAAGAGCTTTCATCTCAGCATGCCTACTACTAGTGTAATAGAGATAGAGAGAGAGAGAGCTCTCTAATAAGCCTGTGGACGGACCCAAAGATCCTACAGCGAGCAAGATAGATCACTCGACGAAAAAGACGTAGTACGTTCATGGGCAGATCCATGGGTAATTTTCGGCCCCATTTCCGTAACCGGCTTCCGTCTCCGCACCAAAGATCCCGTAGCGGAGCAAAGATACTAGTGCGGAGACGGAAGCCGGTTACGGAAACATCCTCGTAAAAATAAAAGTTATTTGGTAAAAATCTTCTCCTCATTTTCAGAATTATAATTTATTAACACAAACTGTTCCCCCGCAACGTTGATTACACTGCGAGTCGGGTCGGGTCGGGTTGGGTTACTGAAATGGATGAAAAAAAGGCCCACGTTCCGCTCCGTTGCGTACTACACGTCAGCCCATTGCATTTAGCAGGAGTGGTCTATCTTGCTCCGCTATAGGATCTTTGGGCAGAGCCACAGTATGAATGACACTAATCTACAGGGCACCTCTTCAGACCGATGGAGTTAGAGGGGAGAAAGCCAGGTAAGAGAGTTGAGGGGAAGAGTTGAGAAAAATACTGGCATGTGGGCTCAAATGAGGAGGGTTGGTTGGCAGATGGATGGAGATCGTAACAAAGGCTAGAGGTGACACGGAGACAGAAGGGTCTCAGATGAGAAAGGAAGTGGAAGACTGAAACATAAAGCTCTATTTCACCTCAACATCTCCCGGGAAGTGAGTATTGGATTTCAAAATGCAATGTCAAAGTCTGTCTAATCGAGAGTGAAGGACTGGGTTTCATATCGGCCTCGAGTGTTAGGATGCTGCCTAACATGGGCACCACTTGCCGATTTAAAATAACAAAACAAAGCTGTTTCAAGCTCCCAGTGTTGAGAACTTTCATTGAAGGACTTTGTTGGAAGGTGTGTGTCTGAAGAAGGGTTTCGGCCCGAAACGTCGCCTATTTCCTTCGCTCCATAGATGCTGCTGCACCCGCTGAGTTTCCCCAGCAATTTTGTGTACCTTTCTTGTGTATGACAATGTGTGTTTGTGTTTGTGTGCCTCATTGTGTATGTGTGTGCTGCAATGTGTATGTGTGTGAGACAGTGTGTGTGTGTGCCTCAATGTGTATATGTGTGTGTGTGTCAATGTGCTAATGCCAATGTGTGTCTGACAATGTGTGTGTGTGTTCTTCAATACACATCAGTGTGTCTCAATCTTTATCAATGTGATTAAAGATAGACAAAAAATGCTGGTGTAACTCAGCGCGACACGCAGCATCTCTGGAGAGAAGGAATAGGTGACGTTTCGGGTCTTGACCCTTCTTCAGACTGACTGAACGAATGAATGAATGAATGATTAAGTTTATTGGCCAAGTATTCACATACAAGGAATTTGCCTTGGTGCTCCGCCCGCAAGTGACAACATGACATACAGTGACAGTTAGGAATGACACATAAAACTTTAAACATTAATAATAAAACATGAAGAAGAGTCTCGACCCGAAACGTCACCCATTCCTTCAGGGAGGTTCTACTGCAGTTTTACAGGGTCTTGGTGAGACCACACCTAGAGTATTGCGTACAGTTTTGGTCTCCAAATCTGAGGAAGGACATTATTGCCATAGAGGGAGTGCAGAGAAGGTTCACCAGACTGATTCCTGGGATGTCAGGACTGTCTTATGAAGAAAGACTGGATAGACTTGGCTTATACTCTCTAGAATTTAGGAGATTGAGAGGGGATCTTATAGAAACTTATAAAATTCTTAAGGGGTTGGACAGGCTAGATGCGGGAAGATTGCTCCCGATGTTGGGGAAGTCCAGGACAAGGGGTCACAGCTTAAGGATAAGGGGGAAATCCTTTAAAACCGAGATGAGAAGAACTTTTTTCACACAGAGAGTGGTGAATCTCTGGAACTCTCTGCCACAGAGGGTAGTCGAGGCCAGTTCATTGGCTATATTTAAGAGGGAGTTAGATGTGGCCCTTGTGGCTAAGGGGATCAGAGGGTATGGAGAGAAGGCAGGTACGGGATACTGAGTTGGATGATCAGCCATGATCATATTGAATGGCGGTGCAGGCTCGAAGGGCCGAATGGCCTACTCCTGCACCTAATTTCTATGTTTCTATGTTTCTCTCCAGAGTTGCTGCCTGTCCTGCTGAGTTACTCCAGCATTTTGTGTCTAACTTCGATTTAAACAGCATCTGCAGTTCCTTCCTACTTATTTTCTCTCCCTTCTATTCTGATGAACGGCCTCAGACCTGTAACGTTGATTGGATACACATATTGGCCAGCTCAGCTGTGTTGCGGGTGCAGATGTATCATAACGTTATTCTCTTTTGCCTCCACAGTATTGTTGCGACAACAGGAGCAGAATTCGACCTTCGAACGCTGCGTGCGGTGAGGGTCCTCCGACCCTTGAAGCTGGTTTCTGGAATTCCAAGTAAGTATCTCTCCTTGTCCCAGAGACAGACACAAAATGCTGGAGTAACTCAGCGGGACAGGCAGCTTCTCGGGAGAGAAGGAACGGGTGACATTTCGGGTCGCGCCTCTTCTTCCCGACCCGGAACGTCACCCATTCCTTCTCTCCAGAGATCTGCTGCCTGTCCCGCTGAGCTACTCCAGTACGAGTAACGGTAGGTACTCGGGAAATCCGGTAAACCCGTGACGTTTTTTCAACACTGTGAAAAATGTCCACGAGTTAAAAAATACTGGTGATGAATTTTGCCTTTTACTCGTACGAGCCCCAACGTACATCATTACACAAGTTGGAATCAGGGGAGAACTCGGGAGAACTCTTGAATTACCTCGTACAGTGGGACAGGCCCTTTAGTGTGGTGGTGCGTGCTTTAAAGGTTCAGTGTTGATAAGGTGGGATTGGACAGCAGAACTCCTGCAACCAGCACGGATATGACAGGCTGAAGATCCTCTATCTGCTCTAATTTCCGTGGTCTTCATCTTCTTGTGTGGGATTAGGGTCCCGGCCCAAAACGCCACTTATGTATTTTCTCCAGAGATGCTGCCTGACCCGCTGCGTTACTCCTGCTCTTAATGTGCAGTTTTATTTGGTGAACCGGCATCTGCAGTTCCCGGTTTCTCCGACAGTGGGCTTTCTATGCTTCCAACCGGGGAACACATTGAGGTGTCTGGTGGCAGGAAGGTGCTGATGGAATGTCTTTTTGTTTTTCAGGTTTACAAGTTGTGCTCAAGTCCATCATGAAGGCAATGATACCCCTGCTACAGATCGGCCTCCTGCTGTTCTTTGCCATCTTGATGTTTGCCATCATTGGGCTGGAGTTCTACATGGGCAAATTTCACAAAGCTTGCTTCGACACCAACCGTACGTCCAAGTGCCTTCTTATCTACATTCAGATATGTATACCATTTGTGCAATGTTTTCCCACAGATTTTGAGCGTGCCTTTGTAGCGTTGCATAGAGTCATGGTGTTGTCTCCATAGTGGTGCTGCCTCACAGCGCTAGAGACCCGGGTTCGATCCTGATCTCAGTTGCTATCCATGTGGAGTTTGCACGTTCTCCCAGTGACCGCGTATGCTCTGGTTTCCACCCACATCCCAAAGACGTGCGGATTTGTAGGTTCATTGGCCCTTTGTAATTAGCCCCCTAGATGCAACTAAATTTAAAGTAGCTCTTTCTTCCCAATAACCCTTTCTGGCTTAAGCCCTCCCTTCACCACCTCCAGTTTAAATTCCATTTGGAATATTTTGGAGGACCAAGAAACCAAGAACCAAGAACCCTAGCATATAGGGAGCGGATATGAAAATGAGATAGCATAGAACTTGTGTGAATGGGTGATCAATGATCGGCATGATGGGCCGAAGGGCCAGTTCCCATGCTGTATCTCTCAACTATAAACTCACTAAATATAAAGTATTTCATATCTTCTTAAGACACAGAAGGAGATTGTTCGGCTCATCCTGTCCATTGTAGGTTCAATCCACCATATATTCCTACGCAACCTGTTATCGATCACATACCAATCAATTCTCCCTGATTCCCCTGCACACAGATACATACACAGGAGGAATAGGCCATTAGGCCCTTAAGTAAGAAGGTGGGTGACACAGTGGTGTAGCTGGTAGAGATGCTGCTTCCCAGTACAGGAGACCCAGGATGGGCCGAAGGGCCTGTGTCCGTGCTTCTTGACTCCATAACTCTAGAACTTGGTTGCAATGTTTGCTTCCTTGCAACAATTACGATATTTTGTTGCCGACAGACTAATAAATGAGTCTGAAGAAGGGTTTTGGTCCGAAACGTTGCCTATTTCCTTCGCTTCATAGATGCTGCTGCACCCGCTGAGTTTCTCCAACAATTTTGTCTACCTTCGATTCTCCAGCATCTGCAGTTCCTTCTTGAACTAATAAATGCACCTCCTCGTCTCCAAATAAAGCAACAGAAAATGCTGGGAACACTCAGCGGGTCAGGAGGCACCTGCGGAGAGACAAACCAATTAATGTTTCAGGTCTGACGCCCTTCATCAGAATGGAAGGGAGAGAAAATAAGTAGGAAGGAACTGCACATGCTGGTTTAAATCGAAGATAGACACAAAATGCTGTTCAGTGGAACAGGCAGCATCTCTGGAGAGAAGGAATGGGTGACATTTCGGGTCGAGACCCTTCTTCAGTCAGTCTAGGGAGAAGGCAGGGGAATGGGGTTTGGAGGGAGAGATAGATCAGCCATAATTGAATGGCGGGAGTAGACTTGAATAGTCCACGCAGGTCACGGGGAGAACGTACAAACTCCGTACAGACAGCAGCTGTGGTCAGGATTGAACCTGGGTCAACAAGTCTACCGTTGTGCCTAGTGGGGGTTGGATTGAGACTTGAATGAAGTGCGTCGGCTTGTTTAGATGGCGGCGCTGTAGATATATTGTCTTGGTTTCGTTACCAGGTGAGATCCTGGGCGAGTCTCCATGTGGGACTGATCTGCCAGCTCGGGTGTGTCCGTCTGGAGCCAACTGCAGCGAGTACTGGGAGGGTCCCAATTATGGAATCACACAGTTCGACAACATCTTGTTTGCTGTTCTCACCGTCTTCCAGTGCATCACCATGGAAGGCTGGACCGACCTCTTGTACGATGTGAGTAACGCACCCTCTCTCACCTCTGCCCTGACATCCATTCACCCCTCCCATTATTTTACATTTGGGGATGCGGTGTAATTTCATTTGTAGTATTTTGGAAGCTTGCTTTAATGTTTTTCCTGAGATTCATTAATTTTTTAGTTTCACACATTGATCAAGCAAAATTTTGCGTCTTTCTAATTTCCTTCAGCGAAATGATTTTTTTCCGGGATTAATAAAACATGGAATATTTTTAATTGGCCTCATCCAATTAAATAGCCATCATTTATTGTGTAGGAAGGAACTGCAGATGCTGGTTTACATCAGCATGCTGGAGTAACTCAGCGGGACAGGCAGCATCTCTGGAGAGAAGGAATGGGCGACGTTGAGACTCTCGACCCGAAACGTCACCCATTCCTTCTCCCAAGAGATGCTGCCCGTCCCGCTGAGTTACTCCAGCATTTTGTGTCTGTCTTTCCCATAAGGTATTGGGTACATATTACAATGAATGAGCTCAGATGTGAGGTTTTAAGAAGGCAAGGAGACTGTGCAGTGTGCTTTGGGCTAATAATGCTCGCTTGCTCAACGAAAGCCTTAAGGGCCTGCCCCACTTACGCAATTTTCCGTGTTTGCACTTTTGTTGACTTTGGGAGACAAAATCGAAGGAGCTGCGTTGCTTGAGTTTGTCTTTTGCACCAGGCTCCATGATTGGCATCTACACATCCATCCATATAGGTTTCCCCTCCCACCCTACCCCCTCGCCCATCTGTCTATCATCCCTCCCTTAAATGGTTCTATTCATCATCCCTCATCATCTCCCATCCTCTGTCTCCCCCTCAGTTCATAAGAGATAGGAGCAGAATTAGGCCATTCGGCCCATCAAGTCTACTTCGCCATTCTATCTCTCCCTCTCAGCCCCATTCTCCCGCCTTCATAGCAAAAGGATTTGAGTATAGGAGCAGGGAGGTTCTACTGCAGTTGTACAGGGTCTTGGTGAGACCACACCTGGAGTATTGCGTACAGTTTTGGTCTCCAAATCTGAGGAAGGACATTATTGCCATAGAGGGAGTGCAGAGAAGGTTCACCAGACTGATTCCTGGGATGTCAGGACTGTCTTATGAAGAAAGACTGGATAGACTTGGTTTATACTCTCTAGAATTTAGGAGATTGAGAGGGGATCTTATAGAAACTTACAAAATTCTTAAGGGGTTGGACAGGCTAGATGCAGGAAGATTGCTCCCGATGTTGGGGAAGTCCAGGACAAGGGGTCACAGCTTAAGGATAAGGGGGAAATCCTTTAAAACCGAGATGAGAAGAACTTTTTTCACACAGAGAGTGGTGAATCTCTGGAACTCCCTGCCACAGAGGGTAGTCGAGGCCAGTTCATTGGCTATATTTAAGAGGGAGTTAGATGTGGCCCTTGTGGCTAAGGGGATCAGAGGGTATGGAGAGAAGGCAGGTACGGGATACTGAGTTGGATGATCAGCCATGATCATATTGAATGGCGGTGCAGGCTCGAAGGGCCGAATGGCCTACTCCTGCACCTAGTTTCTATGTTTCTATGTTTCAAACCACACCCATACTAGTCAAGAATCTGTCTATCTCTGCTTTAGACAATAGACAATAGGCGCAGGAGTAGTCCAAACTCTTAACAATCTTACATATCTCTCACTCATCTTCACGTTAATGTCTCCTCCCGAATCAGATGACTCTGGTTGGAGTCACAACGCTATCCTGCGTTGCTGTGTGTGATTCTGGCTACATCTCTCTGCCTTCAGTTCCCAGAGTGCAGTGATGTGAAGAGTCTCGGCATGCATCAGTGCACTTGCCTTTTTGTAAACTTGCTGTTGTGCCTTTCCTCGGGATATAGCAGTATCTGTGTACATTTGTCAAGTGATTTCAAAACCAGCCAGAGGATGAATTTTACAATCTATTCACGTGATGAAGCGGAGAGAGGCTGGCGTTGAAAACTTGGAAGAATCATTCGTGGGTTCGCAGCATGGAAACAAGCCCTTCAGCCCAACTCGGCCCATAAGTGTAGAATTCAGCCATTCAGCCCATCTGCGTTCAAGAAGGAACTGCAGATGCTGGTAGATCGAAGGTGGACAAAAATGCTGGAGAAACTCAGCGGGTGCAGCAGCATCTATGGAGCGAAGGAAATAGGTGACGTTTTGGGCTGAAACCCTTCTTCAGACTGATGGGGCGGTGGGGGGGAGAAGGAAGGAAAAAGGGAGGAGGAGGAGCCCGAGGGCGGGGGGATGGGAGGAGACAGCTCGAGGGTTAAGGAAGGGGAGGAGACAGCAAGGGCTAGCAAAATTGGGAGAATTCAATGTTCATGCCATCCGGACGCAAGCAACCCAGGCGGAATATGAGGTGCTGTTCCTCCAATTTCCGTTGTTGCTCACTCTGGCAATGGAGGAGACCCAGGACAGAGAGGTCGGATTGGGAATGGGAGGGGGAGTTGAAGTGCTGAGCCACCGGGAGGTCAGGTAGGTTCTTGCGGACTGAGCGGAGGTGTTCGGCGAAACGATCGCCCAACCTCCGATTAGTCTCCCCGATGTAAATCAGCTGACATCTAGAGCAGCGGATGCAGTAGATGAGGTTGGAGGAGATGCAGGTGAACCTTTGTCGCACCTGGAACGACTGCTTGGGTCCTTGAATGGAGTCGAGGGGGGAGGTGAAGGGACAGTCTACTCTGCCATTCAATCATGGCTGATCTATCTCTCCATCCCAACCGCATTCTCCTGTCTTCTCCCCATTGTCTCTGACACCTGTACTAATGTTCCGTGCGGGGTTAGTGTTAATGTGCGGGGATAAAATATTACTTTTAAGTTTATCTGGTGAGAAACCAAGATAATAATTAATTGAAATAAAAACCGTAAATTGCTGGAATAACTCAGTGGGTCAGTCGGCATCTCTGGAGAACATGGATAGGTGATGTTTCATTTTGCGACCTTTCTTCAGATTATTCTGAATGGCCTGTTTCCACGCTGTATCTCTAAACTAAACTAAACTAAACTGCCATCAGAAATAAGTCAGAAGAAGGTGCCGACCCGAAATGTGACCTATCCATTCCTTCCGCAGATGATGCCTGACCCGCTGATTTACTCCAGCACTTTATCCGAGGCGTGTACCAGTAAAAATCTTTGTATTGCATGGAATCCAAGCAGATCAGATCATACTATGCATAAGAACTATACATAAATTCTATTGTGCTAGAGGCAAACTCCAGCACAATAGGCAGAAGATACAGAATGCACTCAATAATTCTTAGCATTGTAGCACATTAGTTCCAAGACAAGGTCCGATCTCCACAATGGGGTAGAGGTGAATCGGGCAGTACCCTCGGGGGCCGATCATTTAAAACTTGGGGTCTGTAGGTGTCTCTTTCCACAGAGGGCAGTGAATCTATGGACCTTCTAACCCCAGAGGGTTGTGTAGTCGAGATCGATGCGGGAAGTAGATCGTTTTTTGAAAGGTTGTGGGGAACGAACGGACTCAGGAGAAGGGGCTGGGGCAGATCAGACATCATGGGATCGAATCGTTGCCAGTTGAGGAGCTGGGTTGAGAGCCTACTCTTGCAGCACGGAAACAGGCCCTTCGGCCCTACTCATCCTTGCCGACCTAGATGCCCCAGCTAAGTTACTCCCATTTGCCCGGTTTGGCCCATATCCCTCTAAACCTTGTGACTGTCCAAGTGTCTTTTAAAAGCTGTTGTAGTGCCTGCCTCAACTATCTTCTCTGGCAGCTTGTTCCATACACCCACCACCCTCTGAGTGAATAAGTTGCCTCTTAGCTTTGTTTAAATCTTGTCCTTCTCACCTCTTGTTTTTGTATCCCCCTACTCTGGGCAAAAGACTCTGTGCATTCACCCTATGTGTTCCCATGATTTTGCATACCTCAATCAGATCACCTCTCAGCTTCCTGCGCTCCATGGAATAAAGTCCTAACCTGCCCAGCCTCTCCCTATAGCTCAGGCCCTTGGATCCTGGCAACATCTTCGTATATCTTCTCTGCACTTTTTCCAGTTTAACGACATAGGCTGTCACTTATATGTGTTCTTGTGAAGGTAGCTGATCTGGAGTTTATTGAAATAGCACAGTCTGGAAGTAAAAAGGAGGCAGATGATTTGAAGCAGGAACAAGGAACTGCAGATGCTTGCTTTGTACCAAAGAAAGAGACAAAGTGCAGGAGTAACTCAGTGGGTCAGGCAGCATCTCTGTGTGAAAAGGATGGGTAGACACAGAATGCTGGAGTAACTCAGCGGGACAGGCAGCATTTCTGGAGAAAAGGATTGGGTGACGTTTCGGGTCGAGACCCTTCTTCAGACTGATGTCAGGAAAGTGGGAAGTGCATAGATAAGGAAGTGTAAGGTGTAAAAACAGGACAAAGGGAATGGAGATCAAGGAAAATGTAGAATAGATGATTGTTGGCTAGGAGAAGTTAACAACAAAGCAAACAGAGATAAAATGTAGTCGGAGACAGTAAGACTGGTTGGAGAACTAGGAAGGTCAAGGCCCCTGACCTGTGGACAAAGGAGAAAGACTGACTGAACTTTATTCCCTCCCAGCACAGTGAAGGAGGCTGCGGTGGATGTTTATGTTAAATTCTCTTGTGTGTTGTGTTCATTTTTAATTGAATGGCTGCATGGTAACTCATTGCACTGTACCTTAATTGGTGCATGTGACAAATACATGTGAATCTTGAACCTTGGACCTTGAATGGGGAGGGGATGGTGAGCTAAGCAAGGGTTACTTGAAGTCACTTGAAAAAGGACGGGTGACGTTCTGGGTCGGGACACTTCTTACGGACGGTATTGTGGATAACTGGCGGGAAACATGTTCCCGATGTTGGGGGAGTCCAGAACCAGGGGCCACAGTTTAGGAATAAGGGGTAAGCCATTTAGAACGGAGACGAGGAAACACTTTTTCTCACAGAGAGTGGTGAGTGTGGAATTCTCAGGTGGAGGCAGGTTCTCTGGATGCTTTCAAGAGAGAGGGCTCTTAAAAATAGCGGAGTCAGGGGATATGGGGAGAAGGCAGGAACGGGGTACTGATTGGGGATGATCAGCCATGATCACATTGAATGTCGGTGCTGGCTCGAAGGGCCAAATGGCCTACTCCTGCACCTATTGTCTATTGTCTATTGTCTATTGTCTAAATCAGGTGGAAAGCAAACTGATAGCCACGACTTAAATTCAAAGCCAGAGTGTGCCATTTGTGCCTAGGCGAAATTAGCGACCTATTTCTTGAAAGTGCAAAGCTTCCCGCAGTTTTGCGATACTTTCGGCAAGACTCGCCACCCCTCATTCCAGAAAGACAATGCTGGTGTGTTTGTTCAGTGTGTCCCTGTTCAGGTTGCATGGTTCACTGCTTTATTGATTGAATGCACGGATCTATGTTATATTTAGTACAATAGCCTTTGGTCACAAGCCAAGATGAGATTCATTGCGCAGGAGACGATGGATAATATTCCACTTGTAAGAAGAGGCAGTACCTTAATGTCCTCTTTCTCTGCAGGCAGGATGAGGATGTCACATCAGCGCATTAATCCTTTACCGCCCGAGCACAATAGTGAGCACTAAAACCTCATGGTTTTTATCATTTAGGTTGAAATTTCTTTGCCTGAGTGAGCAGGTTTGGCTGCAGGGTTGGTGTCGTGACCGTGAATCTTTAGCCCGTCGAAATGCAAACAAAGCAACTCCTTTCTGGGAAGATCTTTCAGCTTCTCTTCAAATTGTTAACCTTAATTTCCTGGAACTAAAAAAAAAAAACCCAGAAGACGCTGGGCGCACGCAGTAGGCCAGCCGATATCTACAGACAGGAATCAGAGTTAATGTCTCAGGTAGACAAAAGTGCTGGAGAAACACAGCGGGTGAGGCAGCATCTATGGAGCGAAGGAATAGGTGACGCTTCGGGTCGAGACCCTTCTCCAGGCTTAATGTCTCGGCTGCTCTGGTCAAGGGGGTAGGGCATTGTCGTTTGGGTGTGGTTTCAAGGCTTCTCACTCAGGTGGATTACAATGGCCAAACAGAGCTGCATTGAAGTAGACTATCGGAGATAGTCCGATATGTCCTGGGGGATGGTCCAAGATGGACTATCCCCCAGGACAGATAATCTGGGCATTTAGTGGGAATAAGCAGCATGCAAATGGGTGCACAATCTCTACATTTTTTTAAAAAGGCACAAATTGCTGGGGTAACTCAGCGGGTCAGGCAGCATCTCTGGAGAATGTGGATAGGTAGCGATTTGGGTTGGGACCCTTCTTCAGACTGATTTGGTGGTGGCGGGGGGAGGGGAGGGGAGGAGAAAGGTAGAAGAGAGGAGAGGCAGGACCATGCCTGGTGAGTGATAGGTGGATACAGGTGAGAGGAGGCGTTTGATAGGCAGATGATTGGACAAAGGCCAGAGATGAGAAGACTAAAGGTATGGATTAGATACATTATGAGGGCGACCACACTTCAAAACTACTTAATTGTTTGTAATTTTATTGGGGATCTCATGAAAGGGTCGACATGTATAGCAAGCATGACATGGAAAGAAGACACAGAGTGCTGGAGTAACTCAGCGGGTCAGGCAGCATATGTGGAGAACATGGATAGGTGACGTTTCACAGAGTGCTGGAGTAACTCAGTAGGTCAGGCAGCATCTGTGGAGAACATGGATAGGTGACGTTTCACAGAGTGCTGGAGTAACTCAGTGCAGGCAGCATCTCTGGAGAACATGGATAGGTGACGCTTCGGGTCAGGACCATTCTTCAGACTGATTCTGGTGGGGGGAGAAAGCTGGAAGAGAGGAGGACACAAGACAAGACCCGGCAAGTGATATGTGGGACAGTCTGAAGAACGGTCTCGACCTAAATTGTCGCCCATTCTTTTTCTCCAGAGATGCTGACTGTCCCGCTGTTAGTCCAGCATTTAGTGTCTATAAGTGATAGGTGGGTACAGGTGAGGCTGAGTAACTCCTAGTTTTCAGTTTAGTTTAGAGATACAGCATGGAAACAGGTCCTTCGGCCCATCGAGTCCACGCTGACCATCGATCACCCGTTTGCACTAGTTCTATGTTATCCTATTATCTCATCCACACCCTGCACACCAGGGTCAATGTACAGAGGTGAATTCACCCATAAACCACGCACGCACATACTCACGCACACATATACACACACACACACACACACACACACACACACACACACACACACACAACACCACAATACACACACGCACAACACAACACAATACACCACACCACATAACACACACAACAATACACACCCAACCACACAACACACAGGCCAACACACTCCACACACACAAACACACCCACATCCACCACACACACACACTACACACAAACATAACACCACACAACCACACACACAACACAAACCACACATACACACAACACACATAGACCCACACCAACACCACAAACACACACACACACACACAATCCACACCAATACACACACAGGACAGCACACACACACAATACACACACAGCACAGACCACACACACACACACACACACACACACACACACACACACACACCCTCCAACACCACATTTTCCTGGGTTATTTCTGTGGGAATATACTGGGAAAAATATCAACATTAAAGAGTGTTTAATTGTACTTAATGGTGCAATAAAATTCTTATTTGAGCCGCGTTACAGGCCTGTAAACACAATACATAAAGCTAATATATAATAAATAAAACAAAATCAATAAATTAATAACAATACCACTGCAACCAGAGACAGTCCACACACAGTTCATTGTTGTGGTTGGTGGTGTGCAGTGTTACAGAGCCTGATAGTTGATGGGAAGAAGCTGTTCTTGAACCGATGATTTTCACGTTTCCTTTTCTGCAACAGAGACTGAATTTATTTCATTGGGTGCAGGGCTCTCTGGAAAGCCATGAAGATGTGAAAGGCACCGTAGAAATGTATCATGTGCAGGAAGGAACTGCAGATGCTGGTCTAAACCGAAGATAGACACAAAATGCTGGAGTAACTCAGCGGGACAGGCGGCATCTCTGGAGAAAAGGAATGGGTGATGTTTCGGGTCGAGACCCTTCTTCAGACTGAAGAACCCGAAACGTCACCCATTCCTTCTCTCCATAGAAATGCATCAGTTTGAAGAAGGGTCCTGACCCAAAACATCACCTATCCTTGTCCTCCACAGATGCTGCCGGACCCGCTGAGTTACTCCACAACTTTGTGTTTTAGTTTAGAGTCGCAGCGCGGAAACAGGCGTTTCGGACGCCGTGCCAACGCCAACCACCAATCACCCGTTCACACTAGTTCTACGTCCCCACACACTAGGGGCAATTTACAGAGGCCAATCAGTCTACGAACCTGCATGTCTTTGGGATGTGGGAGGAAACCGGAGAAAACCCACACAGGTCACGGAGAGAACATACAAACTCCACGCAGTCAGCACCCGTAGTTAGGATCGAACCCGGGCCTCTGGCGCTGTGCGGTGTCAACTCTACCGCTGCACCACCCTTTATATAGAAATGTAAGTGTGCCTTTAATGTTTGATTTTAATATTTGAAGTGTATTGAGGGCATTGGACATGGACATGCATAAATTCACAGTGACCACAGAAGGGTCTCGACCAGAAACGTCATCTATCCCTTCTCTCCAGACATGCTGTGTGACCCGCTGAGTTACTCCAGTTTTTTGTGTCCATCCAAAGCTAGCAAGTTGGATGCATGCATAGAATCCACCAGGCAGAAGGGATGCTGCGAGATTAAACACAGCAGATCACGGTGTATCTGTTTTCATGCGATAGTAACAGAGGGCGGTGGAGGCCGGTTCTCTGGATGCTTTCAAGAGAGAGCTAGATAGGGCTCTTAAAAATAGCGGAGTCAGGGGATATGGGGAGAAGGCAGGAACGGGGTACTGATTGGGGATGATCAGCCATGATCACATTGACTGGCTCGAAGGGCCAAATGGCCCCCTCCTGCCCCTATTGTCTATTGTCTATTGTCTATTGTAATGAGCAATGGCAGAAGCAGTCTCTCTTCTCTCTGTGTGTGTGCATTAATAGTAGGCGCTGGTATTAAAATGCAATCTATTTAAGAGTTTAGATGACCAGGACCATGCTATCTTTCACCACTTCCATTACATTGTTCGCCTCAGTTTAATCAACGTACTCTCGATGGGTTCAGCAACAGACTGGTTCCACCAAGATGCAGGACAGAACGCCACAGGAGATCCTTCTTCCCCGTGGCTATCAAACTGTGCAACCCCCTCCCCCTTCTGTCGTGGGGTAGACTGAGACTGACTCCCCTCCCCAGCCCCCCCAATCTTTGCACATCCCCCGAGCCTTTCCACTTTAATTTCATGTCTCATGTATTTTGTGTTTTTTATGACTATTGGCAAATCAATTTGCCTCCTGGGATGAATATAGTTCTATCGTATCGTGTCATGTCGGGTTGCGAATGCATTTCCCGATACTGCAGCCCCCCCACAGCTCAGACAGGGCAGCATTGTCTGTAAGCTTCATTAGTATGTAGCTAGCTGCTGCTGTGAGCGAGCTTGCTACTGCATAGAGGCACATGGGCATGGCATGTGTGGCAGCATGAATCGCAGCCACTGGCAGCTTGATCTATTGTGTCAGCATGTCACCCGGGCACATGCTTGTCGGATCTGAATTGCCATCTATTTGAACGCATCAATGCACCCTCCCTTTCAGAACGCTCACCTTACTGATTTTGTTTTCTTTAAGCCACATATGGGCTGTAGGGGCCCCTGACAGAGACAGTATTCCTTGACCCTGAGTAAAATGCAAAGTGCTGGTGGAACTTAGTGGGTCAAGCAATATCGGTGGGGGGGAATTGATAGCCAATGTGTTAGGCCGAGATGCTTTGGGCTTTAGAGATACAGCGCGGAAACAGGTCCTTCGGCTCACCGAGTCCGCACCGACCAGCGATCCCCACACACTAACATAACACTAACATAACACTATCCTACACACACTAGGGATCATTTACAATTTACAGAAGCCAATTAACCTACAAACTTGCACGTCTTCGGAGTGTGGGAGGAAACTGGAGCACCCGGAGAAAACCCACACAGGTCACGGGGAGAACGTACAAACTCCGTACAGACAGCACCCGTAGTCAGGGTGGAACCCGGGTCTCTGTACGGAGTTTGTACGTTCTCCCCTTGACCACCCGGGTTTCCTCCCACTCTCCAAAGACGTACAGGTTTGTAGGTTAATTGGCTTGGGTATAAGTGTAAATTGTTCCTAGTGTGTGTGTGTGGTAGTGTTAATGTGCGGGGATCGCTGGTCGGCGTGGGCTCGGTGGGCCTGTTTCCGCGCTGTATCTCTAAAGTAAAACCTAAAACCTGGCTCTCTGGCGCTATGAGGCAGCAGCTCCACCTGCTGCAGCGCGGTGCCTCTCTTGGTCTTCTGTATGTTTCTCCCTCCATCTCTGAGCATGCTACTTTCCACCTGTCCCTGCGTTGCATATGTGGCTTTGTGTCAGTATTTTGTTTGGGTTGGGTATCCTGTGTTAACCCCTGGTTCGACATGGGTGCTATGTGGGTGGAAGGTGTGGGAGAGCATGTTGTTAGTTGAAGCCTCTAGTAGATAGCCGTGCTATGAAAAACAAATCTACCGCCTTGGAAGCAAAGATCTTATAGCTATAGGATCTTTGCTTGGAAGCGTTGAATTAGCCTATTTGCACCAAACAGCATTTAATTCCATACACCTTGAAATAACCTTTCAGGGCAAGGTGATACAATCAAAGCAAATATTACAATGGATGTCGAATGATCAAGTACATCAGAACAGATAGATAGTTTAAAACTTGCTACCTTGTAGCTGATAGCCAATAGACAATAGACAATAGACAATAGGTGCAGGAGTAGGCCATTTGGCCCTTCGAGCCAGCACCGCCAGTCATTGTGATCATGGCTGATCATCCCCAATCAGTACCCCGTTCCTGCCTTCTCCCCATATCCCCTGACTCCACTATTTTTAAGAGCCCTATCTAGTTCTCTCTTGAAAGCATCCAGAGAACCTGCCTCCACCGGAGAATTCCACAGACTCACCACTCTCTGTGAGAAAAAGTGTTTCCTCGTCTCCGTTCTAAATGGCCTACTCCTTATTCTTAAACTGTGTGTGGCCCCTGGTTCTGGACTCCCCCAACATCGGGAACATGTTTCCTGCCTCTAGCGTGTCCAAGCCCTTAACAATCTTATATGTTTCAATGAGATACCCTCTCATCCTTCTGAACTCCAGAGTGTACAAGCCCAGCTGCTCCATTCTCTCAGCATAAGCCATGCTATGAAGAACCGCGCTTGAAACAGCAAAAATGTCAGCCTAGTTGCAGCAAACACAGCATTCGATTCCATACGTCGTGAGATACCTTTTCAGTGGAAGATGTTCCAATCTAACCACCCCATGCTCATTGCAGCCTTCACTAACTCCTGCAGCCCTGATCACTGTGATAGAAACATAGAAACATAGAAATTAGGTGCAGGAGTAGGCCATTCGGCCCTTCGAGCCTGCACCGCCATTCAATATGATCATGGCTGATCATCCAACTCAGTATCCCGTACCTGCCTTCTCTCCATACCCTCTGATCCCCTTAGCCACAAGGGCCACATCTAACTCCCTCTTAAATATAGCCAATGAACTGGCCTCGACTACCCTCTGTGGCAGAGAGTTCCAGAGATTCACCACTCTCTGTGTGAAAAAAGTTCTTCTCATCTCGGTTTTAAAGGATTTCCCCCTTATCCTTAAGCTGTGACCCCTTGTCCTGGACTTCCCCAACATCGGGAGCAATCTTCCTGCATCTAGCCTGTCCAACCCCTTAAGAATTTTGTAAGTTTCTATAAGATCCCCTCTCAATCTCCTAAATTCTAGAGAGTATAAACCAAGTCTATCCAGTCTTTCTTCATAAGACAGTCCTGACATCCCAGGAATCAGTCTGGTGAACCTTCTCTGCACTCCCTCTATGGCAATAATGTCCTTCCTCAGATTTGGAGACCAAAACTGTACGCAATACTCCAGGTGTGGTCTCACCAAGACCCTGTACAACTGCAGTAGAACCTCCCTGCTCCTATACTCAAATCCTTTTGCTATGAAAGCTAACATACCATTCGCTTTCTTCACTGCCTGCCTGATCTGAATGTTAGACCAGGCAATGTTTTTTTTTTTCTCATTAAATCACAGGGGAACAATGATGCACCTTCAATAGATGACGTGCATGGTTCTGAGCCTGGAGACATTTCTATCTGCTGCTTTATGCAGTGATTAAATATAGTAACAGGCAGGCAGGCAGGCGCAGTGTGTGTACGAGCTGCAAGTCCAGAATGGAGATTATTTTCCAGAGTGGTGTGTGGGCTGAGGCGATGCGGTTGTCTCCAGCTCTGAGCTCTTGTATTTAACGTGTAGTTAGACATTAACAATCTTCCCTTCCCTTATTCACACGTATAAATGAAAGGCAGCCTCCACGAATGATGTGAGCTGGGCTTTTAATAACATAACCTGTGCAATATGTTGCAGCTGAGCGATTTCCCTTACAATTCCCTGTGTTTTCGGGGGGGGGGGGGGGGGTTTGCAGCACAGCGGGAGGCCATTCGGCCCATCGCGTCCAGCCTGGCCAAGGAGCGTTTTAGATTTTTATATGCGCCATTTGTTAAGATGTTGCCAAGCTGAAAAAGAACACGGGGAAGATTTACGGGGATGTTGCCAGGACTGGAGGGTGTGAGCTATAGGGAGAGGGTGTGTAGGCTGGGACTCTACTCCTTGGAGCACAGGAGGATGAGGGATGATCTTCTAGAGGTGTGTAAAATCATGAGAGGAATACATCGGGTAGATGCACAGAGTCTCTTGCCCAGAGTGTAGCGGGCAGCAGGTCTCTCTCTGTGTACACTGCTGCTGCTTCCTCCTCCCCTGTGTTTGCTCCACCACTAATGGTCTGGTTCATTCAATGACTACAAGCCTCCTGAGAGTGTGCAGCAAGCAAGCTGTGCCAACTCACTCCCATTGAGCACTGCCCCAGTGGAGTGAATGTCACACTCTGCCGCAGCTCCTGCTGTTGAATGCACCCCGCGGGCATGTCAACCCTCAGGTGAAGGTTGCATTTCACTGTTAACCGGCCTCATTGATGGACGTACTCAGACAGCAACCACCACCACGATTCATCACGGTGGCGCAGAGGTAGAGTTGCTGCCTCACAGCGCCAGATTCCCGGGTTCCATCCTGACCGGGGGTGCTGCCTGTACGTAGTTTGTACGTTCTCCCCGTGACCTGCGTGGGTTTTCTCCAGGATCTCCGGTCTTCTTCTTCCGTGTCCAACTTCCATGTCTCAAATGTTGACCTCGCTGTCATCGTCCGTCCTGAAAAGGACGCAAGCTTCTGGCGACAATCAGTGGGAGCCATCACTTGTTGCAATAGATGGTATGGGGATATGGGGAGAAGGCAGGAACGGGGTACTGATTGGGGATGATCAGCCATGATCACATTGAATGGCGGTGCTGGCTCGAAGGGCCGAATGGCCTACTCCTATTGTCTATTGTCTATTATGACGGTGGTAGCAGAATTAGCTCAGGATACTTCCAGTCTCCCAGCCCCACCACATGGACGCTTCTGCTATGGGGCCCGGGATCTCCAGTTACCTCCCGCACTCCCAAGACGTACAGGTTTGTAGGTTAATTGGCTTGGTATAAATGTGAATTGTCCCTAGTGTGTGTAGGACAGTGTAAGCGTGCAGGGATCGCTGGTCAGTGCGGACTCGGTGGGCCAAAGCCCCTTTTTCCACGATGGGACGACAGATGGCACAATGGGCTAAGTGTTCGGCTGGCAACCGGAAGGTAGCCGGTTCGAATCCCGCTTGGAGTGCATACTGTCGTTGTGTCCTTGGGCAAGACACTTCACCCACCTTTGCCTGTGTGTGTCCTTGGGCAAGACACCTCACCCACCTTTGCCTGTGTGTGTGGATGTAATTATGTGAAGCACTTTGGGGTCAATGCAAGTTGACTAAAAATGTGCTATATAAATAAAGAAATTGAATTTAATTTAACTAAACAAACTGAACTAAAGCTCCAGAACAAAAGGATGAACCTTTAGACACTTCGACAGGCGCGTGGATAGGACAGGTTTGGAGGGATCTGGCCAAAAGCTGGCGAGTGGGACTAGCTTGGATGGGTTTAGCTAATAATGAGAATACTATATTGTCACGGGCACCTCGGTAGGTGCAGTGGAATTATTTGTTTTTGCAGACAAAGTGAATGAAAGAGTCGCCACAAAGGCGGGATCAAAATTACAAAGCATACTCATGCCTTCATGACCCCATTAGTGCCTGGCGCCCCCTCTACTGATTCCCTCTTTGTTCTCAGCAACCCCCCCCCCATAAGCTGGTTCCTCTTTGCTCTCAGCGGCCCCTTTCATCGTGGGTTCCGCCTTAGTTCTCAGCGGCTCACACCAGGTCCCCCTTAATGCTCGCCCCCCCCCCCAACCACGTTTGTGTCGATTGGTTTTGGGGAACGGGCGCTGATATTTTATTGGGAATTTCCTGCATACTCAACGAGTGGCCTGTGCGTAAACCTGGTGCAAATGCTGATGAATGGGAATGGGAATGATTCCCTGAATCATTGATTTAATCATCTCGTTAGAGCCTCCTAATTATGCGCATTGTTCATCGTGTTGATATAATGGTTTCTCGACCTGATTATGTATGAGCGGAGGAAACGTTTCCTTCAGGGAACAACTTAATTATTTCACAAACTGATTACCTGAGAACAAGGTGCCAGATCGCGGAAGATGCATGGGTGCAGCCCAGTGCCGATAATGTCAATGCCAAATGCATCTGGGTAAAGCTAAAAAAAAATTTTTTTTTTTCCTTTAATCCTTTATTCAAATCATCCTTTATGGACAAAGGTTTCACACAATGGAAAAATTATGGAATCAAAAATATAGGACATCTTTATGGGAATTTTTTTTTTAATTTTATTTTTATTAGAAGTACAATAAGTTACAGTAATACACACCACATATATCTTATTACATTTGTGGTACCCCTTCATTTTTTGAGCTTTAAGAAAGATAGAAATAAAAAGAAGTAAGGAAAGTGAGAAAGAGTCGTGATAGTGCAGGAAAGTGTTGGGTAAAGAGAGCCCATTAGAAAGAGAGTTAGAGAAGAAAGTTAAGAAATAATAATAACACATTTTATTTATGGGCGCCTTTCAAGAGTCTCAAGGACACCTTACAAAAATTTAGCAGGTAGAGGAAAAACATGTAAGGGGAATGAAATAAATAGTAGAGACATGACTAGTACACAAAGTAAAGACAGAATTCAATTCAAAACACAATATGAGGCAATTAATGCACAGATGAAAAGGGAGGGGGACGTGGGGCTAAGGATAGGCAGAGGTGAAGAGATGGGTCTTGAGGCCTAGAAAATAAAGAAGGAAAGAGAAACAATCGCTCTATTATAAAAAACTCCGCTAAAAGCTAAAAACTTACAAGGACTGTAAACCAAAGGCTTTATGTGTAGGAAGGAACTGCAGATCCTGGTTTCAACTGAAGAGAGACTTGGAACATAAAATAGGTATATATCTTTCAATCTCCTTTTTCCTTTTCTTCTTTTCTTTTTCTTTTCTTTTTTCATCTCTTTCTCCTTCTACTTCTTCTTTCTTCTTCCCACTTTTGGACTATCTGTCTATCTCACGCACCACTTGTGTCAACCTCATCTTTCCTACTCTTTTCTTCCTTATTCCTGTTTTGCTATTAAATTAAAAAATAAGAAGTTGTATATGAAATGTAATATGTCAGCAAGTATTAGGTACTGAGGTACCACAGTGTTGTACTTACTTCTAACAAGTATTTTAAATAAATAAATAAATAAACTGAAGAGAGACGCAAAAAGCTGGAGCAGCTCAGCGAGTCAGGCAGCATCTCTGGAGAGAAGGAATGGGTGACGTTTCAGGTCGAGACCCTTCCTCAGCTTTTTGTGTCTATCTTCGGTTTAACCAGCATCTGCAGTTCCGTTCCTGCGCACGTTCGCTCGTGTGTCAGGTGATGTAGCTCGCTGTTGGCGATACAAGTTGGTCCTGCACAAGTGATAGGTGGATACAGGTAAGGTGATGGGTGGAAAGAACATATAGAACAGATGGAACATGATGCCAAGTTAAACTGATCGCCTCTGCCTGACCAGGACCCATATTCCTCTATTCTCTGCGCTTCCATGTGCCTATCTAAAAGCCTAGAGGTTATAGCCTCAGAATTAAAGGACGTTCCTTGAGGAAGGAGATGAGGAGAAAATTCTTCAGTCAGAGGGTGGTGAATCTGTGGAATTCTTTGCCAGAGAAGGCTGTGGAGGCAAAGTAAGTGGATAGATTAGAGATGGATAGATTCTTGATTAGTACGGGTGTCAGAGGTTATGGGGAGAAGGCAGGAGAATGGGGTTAGGAGGGAGAGATAGATCAGCCATGATTGAATGGCGGAGTCGACTTGATGGGCCAAATGGCCTAATTCTACTCCTATTCCTTATGACCTCAAACACCACTATTGTACCTGCCTCCACCACCATCACCCCTGACAATTGCCAGAGAGCAATTAACCTACAAACCTGTACTTCTTTGGAGCGTGTGGGGAAACCGGAGCACCGGGAGAAAAAACTAGACGGCCACAGGGAGAACGTATAAACTGCGCACACAGGCAGCTCTCGAGGTCAGGATGGAATCAGGCATCTGGCGCTGTGAGGCAGCACAACACCAGCTGACGCTTCTAAGGCCGCCTGGGTCAAGACAAGATGGAGAGACCAGTGGAAGTCAGCGGAACCATCAAGGCTACACCAGTACATCAATGACCCCTGGCCAGGACCTGCCCCGAAAGCAGTGGACAACCCTCAACCGCTTGAGGACGGGCGTCGGACGCTATGGAGCTAGCGATGAAGGGGCGGGGCCTCGTGGACAGCCAGCGCCTCCTGCGAGTGTGTGGGGACCCAACACAGACAGTGGAGCTCATGGTCACCCCTAACACCGGTTGGCCACCCAATGGTGAACGAGGTCTGATTGACCTGGACGATGACACGTTGGCCTGGCTCGCCTCAACGGAGCTGAGACACACGACAGAAGAATAAGAAGGCATCAGCTCTACCGCTGCTTCACCGCGCTGCCCTCGTCTGAGATCCTGGAGATTTTCTCGGCGGATTCACGACGTTTTCCTGGTTTATTGCTCCCTGTTTTGGGGACCATGTGCCATCCATCCATCCTCTCCTGGCAATGCCAGCTGGGAAGATGCCACACGTCTGTACACTGCTACAGTCTCCCTCCCCACAGCTGCCTGGAGAACAAACCACCTTGCTGTACAATGGCCATGCCAGGCAGCCTGGCCAGGGTGGAACTGTGTCCCTGCATCTAATCCCCGTTTGTCTAGGAAGGAACTGCAGATGCTGGTTTAAACCGAAGATAGACACAAAAAGCTGGAGTAACTCAGCGGGACAGGCAGCAATGTTTTTGATTTATATTTCTTTAAAATAGGTGTCCTAAGAAGGACTCAGTTCAGTTGAGTTTATTGCCACGTGTACCGAGGTACATTGAAAAGCTTTTGTTGCGTGCTAACCAGGTAAGACAATACATGATTACAATCGACCCATTTACGGTGTACAGATACATGATCGGGGAATAACGTTTAGTGCAAGGTAAAGCCAGCAGACGCCGATCAAGGATAGTCCGAGGGTCACCAATGAGGTAGATGGTAGTTCGACAACTACCAAGCTCCGCCAGTCTCCACCGCCCACGTTGCACCAAGGTGTGTGGATCGTGGATCGCAGATCGGCCTCTACAGACATCTACAGACGCACAAGTAGACGACCCTATGGAGAGGAGAGGACAGTCATACTCGTTTCAAGGGACCGCCGATGATGAGTCTGGTTGTGGAAGGATGGTTCAGTTGCCTGATAACGGCTGCTGGGTGAGTTGGCTAATTGTATTCTTTTGTTTCTTCCGTGCAGAGTGACGATGCTTTGGGAAGCACCTGGAACTGGTTGTACTTCATCCCTCTCATCATCATCGGCTCCTTCTTCATGCTCAACCTTGTTCTCGGGGTGTTGTCCGGGTAAGTGCCCCCCCCTGTCTTCCACCTCCACTGTCAACGTCAAGCCCATTGTTAACGTGTGGTAGAGTTGCTGCCTCACACCGCCGAAGACCCGGGTTCGATCCCGACTACGGGTGCTGTCTGTACGGAGTTTGTACGTTCGCCCCGTGACCCTCGTGGGTTTACTCCGAGATCTTCGATTTCCTCCCACACTCCAAGGACATACAGGTTTGTAGGTGAATTGGCTTGGGGTATAAATGTAACAATTGTCCCTCATGTGTAGGATAATGTTAGTGTGCGGGGATCCATTTTCCTTTTGACCGTGTGGGTTTTCTCCGGGTGATCCTATTTCCTGCCACATTCCAAAGACTTGCGGGTTTGTAGGTTAATTGGCCCTTTGTAAGATTGTGCATGGAATGGATGTGAAAGTTGGATAACAGAACTAATGCAAATGGGTTGCTGTAGACTCGATGGTCCTGTTTCCATGCTGTATCTCCAAACTAAACCAAAGGAGATATGGGAAGGCCAGGCAGAACAAAGGGAAGAGAGGCACAAGGAACTGCAGATGCTCGAATCTTGAGCAAAACACAGAGTGCTGGAGTAATTCAGCAGGTCAGGCAGCACCTGGGAAGGAAATGTATAGGTGACATCTCATTTTGTGTCCCTTCTTCAGACTTGGATACTGAAGAAGGCTCCTGACCCAAAATGACACCTATCTATTCCTTTCACAGATGCTGCCTGACATTACTCCAGCATTTTGTGTTTAGAATTTTTCAATCAAATAAGTCGGAAAACCCTGACCCTCCAGAGTTTAAGTTTCTTTATGCCATAAAAGGACGACAGATGGCACAATGGGCTAAGTGTTCGGCTGGCGACCGGAAGGTAGCCGGTTCGAATCCCGCTTGGAGTGCATACTGTCGTTATGTCCTTGGGCAAGACACTTCACCCACCTTTGCCTGTGTGTGGATGTGTGTGAGTGATTGGTGGTGGTCGGAGAGGCCGTAGGCGCAGATTGGCAGCCACGCTTCCGTCAGTCTGCCCCAGGGCAGCTGTGGCTACAGAAGTAGCTTACCACCACCGAGTGTGACTGAGGAGTGAATGAATAATGCGATGTAAAGCGCCTTGAGTATTAGAAAGGCGCTATATAAATCCCATCCATTATTATTATTATAAAAGTACTGACAGGAGAGAGTCATTACTTGTTGCCAGTCTCAATATCCGGGCAGGATTTTCACTGATGATGGGTTCCAGGGCTTTTTCCTTCATGGGATATCCTTCCCAGTAGCAGCAGCTCAATCCTTTCCCACCGCTGGCGCTCCCAAACAATACCTGAGCGAAGGAGCGTGGCCCTTGCTGAAAGTCCCTTATCGCTGAACTAACGGTAAAATCTCTCTTGCAGGGAGTTTGCTAAAGAGAGAGAGAGGGTGGAGAATAGGCGAGCATTCCTTAAACTGAGAAGACAACAACAGATTGAGAGGGAACTGAACGGATACTTGGAGTGGATTTGTAAAGCAGGTAAGTGTGGGATTCGGCCTTTAGAGGCAGGTTGGGCTAGGCCTTACCTCCTGTTCTCTGGCTTCCTAAGAAGTCACTGATGGCTTGCTTTCACTATAGTTCTGTGGGCTCTGAGCTAAATGACAATGGGCTGGAGGAACTCAAAGGGGGGAAATCAAAGAGCTAGAGGAAATCTTAAACGGGTGATGGGGAAAGTCAAAGGGTTAAAAAGTGCAGGACGAACTCAAAGGGTAAAAACAAAGTGCTGGAGGATCTGAAATGAATTAAAGCTGTTTAATCCCAATGAAGACAGTCTCAAAGGTTACGGGGAGAAGACAGGGGAATGGGGTTGAGAGGGAAAGTTAGATCAGCAATTATCTAATGACGGAGCACACTAGCTGGGCTAAATGTAGACAGAAAAGTGGTGGAGTAACTCAGCGAGTCAGGCTGCATCTCTGTAGAAAAGGAATAGGTGACATTTCAGGTCGAGACCTGTCATCAGATGGGCTGAATGGCCTAATTCTGCTTACGGTCTAATGATAACAATTAACTCTCTAAAGATATCAAAGAACTAATGGCAATTCTCCATGTCAAAAATTCCCAGCCATCTGATGTATTCAAGAGAGATGTGTAGGAAGGAACTGCAGATGCTGTTTAAACCAAAGATAGACACAAAAAGCTGGAGTAACTCAGCAGGACAGGCAGCATCTCTGAAGAGAAGGAATGGGTGATGTTTCAGGTTGAGACGCTTCTTCAAACTGATTCAAGAGAGAGTTACAGTAGATGAAGCTCTTAGAGCTAAAGGAATCAAGACATATGGGGAAAAGGCAGGAACAGGGTACTGATTGGGGATGATCAGCCATGATCATATTGAATGGCGGTGCTGGCTCGAAGGGCCGAATGGCCTAAGCCTGCACCTATTGTCTATGTTTCTATCAAGTTAAGCCTCAAAGTTTTATGAATGTGTAAAACTGTTCTAGGATGTATTCTGCACATAGGAGTTATTACTGGTCCCTTCATCATATTCTCATTTTCTTCCTGTTATTTGACTATTCATTGCATGCAGAGGAGGTAATATTGGCGGAGGAGGAGACAGACACTGAGGAAAAATCACCCTTTGATGGTAAGGCTAATCTAAAGAAAATGTACCTATTCAGTCTTGGTCATGAGTTGTAAATGCACCATGTGATGTGAGGTGGACAAAAGTGCTGGAGAAACTCAGCGGGTGAGGCAGCATCTGTGGAGAGAAGGAAATAGGTGACGTCTGAAGAAGGGTCTCAACCCAAAACGTCGCCTATTCCTTCTCTCCATAGATGCTGCCTCACCCGCTGAGTTACTCCAGCACTTTTGTGTCTACCTTCGATTTTAACCAGCATGTCTGCTCTTTCTTAAACATGTGATGAGAGGTGTTCCCTTGCACCCGAATCTCAGATCCACTGCCCCTTTTCCGCGGTTACGTCCGCGCCCAGGTGCTACTGGAAAGGGTAGACACAAAATGCTGGAGTAACTCAGCGGGTGAGGCAGCATCTCAGGAGAGAAGGAACGGGCGACGTTTTGGGTCGAGACCCGAAACGTCACCTATTCCTTCTCTCCATAGATGCTGCCTCACCCGCTGAGTTACTCCAGCATTTTGTGTCTACCTTCGATTTTAACCAGCATCTGCAGTTCTTTCTTACACATGGTACTATAGAGGGACTACACGCTGACCACAGGCGCCCTGGGGGATTTCCGGGACCGCTGGGCACCGCGGGGGTTGGAATGCACCCTTAATAAGGATGGGGATTTAGTTGTTTAATAGTATATTCGATATTGAATAATATTTGTCTGACTTGTGTTATGGTGGTGGTTTTTTGATTTTAGTTATTTTGTATTGTACATGTTATGGTAAATAATTGAATTAATTATTTTTGATAAGGTTAAAAAAAACCTTAGATCCACTGGGGGGGTATCGAACCATTGGACAAGTGGATTCCCCATGTCCCACCCATGTCCCACCTGACCCCAGCCCTTGCTCAATCCCCCCTCACCTGGATCCATTTTGTGGAACATAGACACAAAATGCTGGAGAAACTCAGCGGGTGAGGCAGCATCTCTGGAGAGAAGGAACGGGCGATGCTTCGGGTCGAGACCCTTCTTCAGACTGTGGAACATAATATATGTATTGTCTTTCCGCTGACTGGTTAGCGCGCAACAAAAGCTTTTCGCTGTACCTCAGTACCCATGATGATAAGCTAAAAACTGAACTGAAACATAGAAAATAGGTGCCATTCGGCCCTTCCAACCAGCACCGCCATTCAATATGATCATGGCTGATCATCCAGAATCAGTACCCTGTTTCTGCTTTCTCCCCATATCCCTTGATTCCGTTAGCCCTAAGAGCTATATCTAACTCTCTCTTGAATACATCCAGAGAATTGACCTCCACTGCCTTCTGTGGCAGAGAATTCCACAAATTCACAACTCTCTGAGTGAAAAGGTTGGACCTCATCTCAGTCCTAAATGACCTTTCCCTTATTCTTAAAATGTGACCCTTGGTTCTGAACTCTCCCAACATGGGGAACATTTTTCCTGCATCTAGCTTGTCCAATCCCATAGGAATTTTATATGTTTGGCCCATATCCCTCCAAACCTGTCCTATCCACGTACCTGTTCTAATGTCTTTTCTGTAATATATTTTCAATCTGTCTCAATAGTTTTTAAATGTTTCTGTCAGCAAGATGTAAAGATAGTTCGAAGGTCTTTGCAGCTGCCGATTGTTATCAAAAGGTATCCATGGTGATGCCTAGAGTGAAAGGCCTGAGGCCTACTTGCTGCCCAGAGCCTGCTGTGCATTGTGGGATACCTCTAGGGTACCGAGGGCCATTTTAACCAGGTCTCCACACCTGGGAAAGGTAAGTTTAGAAAGGTGGGCAACTCTGACCAGTAAGTACACGAAGTGCTGGAGTAACTCAGCGGGTCAGGCTGCATCTCCGAACAACATGGATAGGTCTTGGACATGAATGAACAGGAGACCTCATTGAAACATAGCAAATAGTGAAAGGCCTGGATAGAGTGGATGTGGAGAGGATGCTTCCACTAGTGGGAGAATCTAGGACCACAGGCCACAGCCTCAGAATAGGACGTTACTTTAGGAAGGAGATGGGGAGGAATTTCTTTATCCAAAAGGTGGTGAATCTGTGGACTTCATTGCCACAGATGGCTGTTGAGGCCAAGTCATTGGATATTATTAAGGCAGAGATTGATAGATTCTTGATTAGGAAGGGCGTCTAAGGTCATAGGGAGAAGGCAGAAGAATGGGTTTGAGAGGAAAAGATAGATCAGCCATGATTGTATGGCAGAGTAGACTTGATGGGCTGTAAGGCCTAATCCTGCCCCCATCACTTATGAACTTATAGGTGACGTTCGGATCAGGACCCTTCTTGAGACTGATTGTGGCAGGGGTGGGGTTTGGAGGTGAGAGAAGCTTTGGAGAGAGGAGAGGCAGGACAAAGCGTGTCAGGTAATAAGTGGACATATAGTCACGGGGGGTTGATAGGTAAAGGCCAGAGATTAAATGAAGGCGTGAGTTAGAATTGAAGAGTTGCAAATTGTAAAGCCAGATGAAGGAATGGAGGGGGAAGGGGCGAAATATGTGTGAGTCCAGTTAAAGCACAGGGAAGGGGAGGGAAGAAGAGGAGGGTGTTGGGGAGATAGCAGAGTGGGGGGGGGGGGGGGCTACTGAGCAGTACATCTTAGGAGCGGGAGAGGTCTCAAGTCAAGCCAGACTCATGGAGGTAGTGCACTGCGCTGCATAATTAGCTCGCGATTGAGAAGACATTATTTAATTCATGAAGTTCTATGGGAATCCTTACATCAAGTGCCCAGGATGGACCAGGACCAACATGGGGCTCATTCCTACCGAAAGCGGACTGTCGGGGTTATCGGAAGAATTAAGCACCTCTGAGCTGCCTCAGTCCTTTTCTCTTTGTCTCCCTGTGTGTCGCAGCTATGAGAAGAGGAACAATAAAAAAGAATAAATCTGACCTGCTGAATCCTGAAGAGGGTGAGGATCACCTGGCGGACATCTCCTCCGTGGGTGAGTGTTTGTCACCATTGCTGCCTCGCTGGGTGGGATGGATGAGATGGGGTGGGAGAGCAGGGTCGAACGTTCCCAATTGCAAGGATGCATTATGGAGGTCAGGAAGCAAGTCCAGAGAGGCTGCATTACCAACTCCAAGAAGGCTTAGTTCCCCTCTACATTGGGGACCTGGGGTGGAGGGTACTGCATCGAGGTGTTCCCTGCAACCTGTTTCTCTCGCGGTTCACAGACTCGCCAGCCGCCTGCCACTGTTGCGGGCTGGAAGAGTCTGTGTACCACGTGTACATGGAGTGCGTGAGGCTGCAGCCACTGTTTGAATATCTAAAGGGGCTGCTCCTTGCCTTCTGGCTGCATTTTTCACCCACCATCCTCATCTTTGGACACCCTGTGCGTAGGGGAGAGGGTAGGGCTGAAGATGTCCTGGTTGGGTTGCTCCTGGGCCTGGCCAAGCTGGCCATCCGTGAGTCAAGGCACCAGACGTTGGAGGGCTCTACCCGAGCCGGCTGCCTGCCCCTTTTCCGGGGATACGTCCGTGCCCGGGTGCGGATGGAAAGGGAATACGCCCTGTCTACGGGCACCCTGAGGGAGTTCCGGGACCGCTGGGCACCGAGGGGGGTTGAATGTATCCTTGACAAGGATTGCAATATAATTGTTTAGCAGTTGCTTAGCATATTTGTTCGTCTTGTATTATGGTGGTGTTTTGTTTTATTGTAGTGTCAATACTATTTTAATATTTGAATAAATATTTTTGATTAAAAAAAAAGAAAGAAAAAAAAAGAAAAAAAAAGAAGGCTTAGTTTTTAATTTAGTTTAGAGATACAGCGTGGAAACAAGCCCTTTCATTATTATCAAGGGGTTGCAGACCCGTTTTAAACATACTTGACTTGAAACATTAACAGTAACGCCCCTGTCCCACTTAGGAAACCTGAACGGAAACCTCTGGAGACTTTGCGCCCCACCCAAGGTTTCCGTGCGGTTGCCGGAGGTTGCAGGTGGTTGCCGGAGGTTGCAGGTAGTGGAAGCAGGTAGGGAGACTGACAAAAACCTCCGGGAACCGTTCAGGTTTCCTAAGTGGGACAGGGTCATTATACTCTTTTCAAACATGTTGCATTGGACCTGTGACCTGCAGCATTGAGCATTGAGGATCCACTAATTGTCGTTCTCTTTCTTGCCCAGGGTCTCCGTTCACAAGAGCAAGTATTAAAAGTGCCAAATTGGACGGTTCTTCATTTTTCCGCAAGAAAGAACGACGCTTTCGATTCGTCGTCCGACGAGTTGTGAAAACTCAGGGCTTTTATTGGACTGTGCTCAGTTTGGTCGCTCTCAACACCTTGTGTGTTGCAATTGTGCATTACAAGCAGCCCGACTGGCTCTCTGACTTCCTATGTGAGTATCGTAGTGACGTTCATCGTGTGTTGGGAAGGTGAATGAGTGAATGAATGAGTGAGTGAATGAATGAATGAATGAGTGAATGAATGAGTGAATGAATGAATGAGTGAATGAATGAGTGAATGAATGAATGAGTGAGTGAGTGAATGAGTGAATGAATGAAAGTGAATGAGTGAATGAATGAATGAATGAATGAATGAATGAATGAATGAATGAATGGATGAATGGATGAAAATGAATGAATGAATGAATGAATGAGTGAATGAATGGATGGATGAGTGAATGAATGAGTGAATGAGTGAGTGAATGAATGAGTGAATAAGTGAATGAGTGATTGAATGAATGAATGAGTGAATGAATGAGTGAATTAGTGAATGAATGAGTGAATTAGTGAATGAATGAGTGAATGAATGAATGAGTGAGTGAATGAGTGAATGAATGAAAGTGAATGAATGAAAGTGAATGAATGAGTGAATGAATGAGTGAATGAATGAGTGAATGAGTGAGTGAATGAGTGAGTGAATGAATGAGTGAATGAATGAATGAGTGTGAATGAATGCGTGAATGATGATGATGCAGTGATGAATGAATGGTGAACGTGATGATGTGTGAATGAAGTGATGGTGACTGTGAGAATGCTGCGTGAATGGTGGTGAAGATGTGAATGAATGAGTGAGTGAATGAATGAATGAGTGAATGAATACTTTGCTTGCACACCCAGGTATGCAAATAGTCGCCATATAAAGGGTGCTTACAAATTTACAAAGTACCCCACGCCGGGTCCTCCTTTATTCCTTCCCTCGTTAGCGGCGTTCTCACTTCCACGTGGTCTGTCCTCATCCATTGGTCGGCGACAATTCGGCCGCTGCGCCGACCTCTCACTATCACCGCCGGGTCTTCTCCGGACGCCTCCGTGGCGCGACGACCCGGGCTCCAGCCGCGGCTCCGCAGACCCAGGGGCCGATGGAACTTTGCAAATATAAATCTGAAACCTGATAGAAGTGTATACTGTAGTCATAGAGGCCTAGGAGGTTTGACATGTCCCCAACAACCCTCACCAACCTCTACAGATGCGCTGTAGAAAGCATTTTATCGGGATGCATCACAGTACGGGTTGGGAACAGCTCCATCCAAGACCGCAAGAAATTGCAGAGACTTGTGGACACAGCCCAGACCATCATCCCTGTCATTCCCTCTGATAGGAGGGAAATGAGAGCGTGGCCAGGATACCGTGGGTCTTTGATACTAAAGCTGCAAGCAGCAGCATAGACAATGAGGAGCAACGAGCTGGAGTCTTTGGGCTTTCAGGGGGCTTTGGTCAGATGATACTGTCTGCCTTGTTAAGACATCTTATACACCCTCTATGTATCACTCCGATGGAGAGAATGTCAGTACCTGTGAAGGACACAAAAGCTTGGACTAACGGCCTAAAGTCATGAGTTCAAGTCTCACCAAGACTTTGATTTTTGACAATTAAATGTCAGGCATTCAGAAGGAAGTCTCAGTGTCAGCAAACCTAATGTTTGCAAATTGTGGAGCAGCATAACATTAGCATTAGTGACAAATCAGCGTTTGAAATATTAATGGGACTAAAATACGATAAATCTGATAAGCAACATCCCAAGGTCGAGGTGAGTATGGAGAGACTAAATGCAGTTTTCGTTCAGTTTAGACACAAAATGCTGGAGTAACTCAGAGGGTCAGCGAGCACCTCCAAAGTAATAGTTTTGGTGACGTTTCGGGTCGAAACCCTTCTTCAGACCACTGAACTATTGTTTAGTTCAGTTTAGTTTGGAACCAGGCCCTTCAGCCCATCGAATCCATGCTGACCATCGATCACCCATTCCCATTAGTTCTCTGCTATTCCATTTTCCCATCCATTCCCTTCACACTAGGGGCAATTTACAGAGGGCCATTTAAACTACAAACCCACACGTCTTTGGGATGTGGGAGGAAACCGGAGCACCCGGAGGAAACCCAAATGGTCACAGGGAGAACGTGCAAACTCTGTATACAGATGGCACCCATAGTCAGGATCGAACCCGGGTCTCTGGCACTGTAAGGTAACAACTCCACCGCTGTGCCAACGTGCCATCCATCATCCCTAAAATTCCAGAGCTTCCAGAATGGTTCCCACAGATTAGAAGGGTGTAAGTGTAACTGCACTGCTTAAGATGGGAAGGCAAGAAAAAGATGGAGAACTGTGGAGCGGTTAACTTGACATCAGTAAAAGAGAAAATTCTAAAATCCACTTGTAAGGAAATCAGTTTAGTTTATTGTCACATGTACCGAGATATGGCAATAGCAATGTACCGATGTTCGGTGGAAAGCATTTGTTGCGTGCTATCCAGTCAGCAGAAAGACAATACATGATTACAATCGACCCATATACAGTGTTAATGGCAAGAGGGCACTTGTAAGATTAGAATAGGGTTGGGCAGAGCCAGGGTGAAAGGGAAACCATGGTCTGAAGAAGGGTCTCGATCCGAAACATCACCCATTCCTTCTCTCCAGAGATGCTGCCTGTCCCGCTGAGTTACTCCAGACCGCGAGCAGATTGGGCGTTAGTTATCACGCTGCTGCTTGTGGGAGCTTCCTGGCGACAGCATTCTCAGCATCACAACATGTGTCTGTGACGTTCTACAGACCATTCTGGGCGGCACGTTGGCGCAGTGGCACGGCTGCTGCCTCACAGCGCCAGAGACCCCGGTTCGATCCTGACTACGGTTGCTATCTACGTTCTCCCTGTGACCTGCGTGGGTTTTCCGTTTTCCTCCCACATTCCAAAGGCGTGCAGGTTAATTGGCTCCTTCAGAAATTGCAAATTCTCCCGAAATGTAGGATAGTCCCAGTATACGGGGATCGCTGGACTCGGTAGACCGAAGGGCCTGTTTCCGCGCTGTAATCTCTAACGCCTAAATGATTCAAAAGGTTTTTTCTTGTTAAAACTGGCCCCCATTTTGTGCACATTGTCATTTGTATGTTGGGGAGTGCGTACAGTTTATCAAATCTGAATGCCTCATCAAGAGAGATATTCATCGCTTATTATGTAAAAGACCTGGCTTTGTAGAAGACGTGTTAAATGATATTTCCTCTGAAATTATGCAGCCTTTGCAATCTCATTCCTCTGCCTCCTTTTGTAATGGAAAGTGCTAATGGAAAGTGTATGTCTGCATTAGTATTGGAGCATGTTCCATTCTCAACCCTTTCTCTCTGTTTCAGACTATGCAGAATTCATATTCCTCGGACTCTTTATGTTAGAAATGTTTATAAAAATGTACGGGCTGGGCACGCGACCCTACTTTCATTCTTCTTTCAACTGCTTTGATTGTGCGGTAAGTCGTCAAGTCAGTTTTATTTCTATAGCACATTTAAAAACAACTCTCGTTGACCAAAGTGCTTTACATCAGTGCAGGTACTAACGTGCCACATACAGTGCTACATAGATCTAACAATACATACATAAATACATACATACAGCCCTCCCTCAGAGGACCTCAAGAAACGCTTGTGAGTACAAATAGGTTTTAAGTCTAGACTTAAAGGAGTCGATGGAGGGGGCGTTCTGTTGAGAAGAGGGATGCTGTTCCACAGTCTAGGTGCTGCAACCGCCCCTGAGCTTAAGCCTGGACCGCGGGATAGTCAGTAACCCACTCTCCTGCCTACGTCTACTCCCCCTTGACCTTTGACACCCGTACCAATCAAAAACCTCTCCATATCCGCTTGAAAAATGCCCAATGATGTGGCCTCCACAGATGAATTCCACAGATTCACCGCCCTCTGGTTAAAGAATTTCTTCTTCATCTCCATTCTGAAGGCATGGGTGCTGCTGCCTGCCAGCGCCAGAGACCCTTGTTCAATCCTGACTATGGGTGCTGTCTGTGTGGAGTTTGCGCGTTCTTTGTGTGACTGCACGGATTTTTCCGGGCGCTCTGGTTTCCTCCCATGTCCCAGCGATGTGCGGATTTGTAGGTTAATTAGCTTCTGCAAATCCCCCTTCCCCCCCCCCCCCAATCTGTCTTGAGTGGATGAGAAAGTGGAATAACATGGGACTAGTATGATGGATGGTCAGCGTGGACTCGGTGGGCCGAAGGGCCTGTTTCCACACTTGTATCTCTAAACTAAACTAAACTAAACTAAGAGTATGGAAGTCGCTCCTCAAAATAATCCTGATATAATGGTCAACTTATTCCCCTGAGATAATGTCTCCTTCCTTCACAATCTTCGGCCAAAGCCAACAGCCTCTTGGCATCGACTCTTCAATCCCTCTCTGAATTATGAGCTGCTACTCGCTCCCAAATGTCCATTTTGATTTGCGTATGTGGGGCCTCTTACATAGAAACATAGAAAATAGGTGCAGGAGTAGGCCATTCGGCCCTTCGAGCCTGCACCGCCATTCGATATGATCATGACTGATCATCCAACTCAGTATCCTGTACCTGCCTTCTCTCCATACCCCCTGATCCCTTTAGCCACAAGGGCCACATCTAACTCCCTCTTAAATATAGCCAATGAACTGGCCTCAACTACCTTCTGTGGCAGAGAGTTCCACAGATTCACCACTCTCTTCCACTCTGTTGACTGGTGATTGTCCCTGTGTTTTCCTGCAGGTTATTATAGGCAGTATTTTTGAAGTGTTCTGGGCTGCAGTGAAGCCGGGCACCTCGTTTGGCATCAGCGTTTTACGGGCCCTGAGGTTACTCCGTATCTTCAAAGTCACAAAGTAAGTTTGGAGACACAAGGAACTGCAGATGCTGCTTTACCGAAAGAACACACAAAGTGCTGGAGTAACTCAGTGGGTCAGGCAGCATCTCTGGAGGGCATGAAGAAGGGCCTCGACCATGTTCTCCAGAGATGATGCATGACTCACTGAGTTAAGGGCCTGTCCCACGTGGCCGTCACTTGCGCCTTATTTACACGTCATATGTAAAACAGGTCGACACGTCGTGATGCACGACGTCGCGCGCAAATCTCGCATCATCGCGCGTCTGGTGCGTATGACGTCACTAGAATACCCTGTGGCGCGCGGCAGGACGTTGACACACGGTGATGTAACCATGCCTCACCACGCGATACACGTGAGACGTCGGGACGCCAGCGTGCAACGCCAATGCATCAGCGTGTGTACCCAATGCGTCAGCGTGCGTACGCGATGCGTCACGCAGGTGGCGCGCGAGGATTTCGTTCCTGTACTAAATCCTGGAGAGCCGGGTGACACAGCGCGCCACCGCGTACGATTCCACGCCTCACCATGCGCAACGCATGCGCACCCCACGCGTCACGACGCGTTGCCCTAATTTACATATAACGCATAAATGAGGCGCAAATAACGGCCAAGTGGGACAGCCCCTTAACTCCAGCACTTAGGTGTTCAAATTGTAGACCTGATTGTGCAAAGAATGTTGATTCACTGGTAACTGTGACTGGGGTCAAATTATCTCAGATAGGCTAGAGCATAAGTTGAATAGTCTTCCTCCAGCCCAGCCACGTGACTGATGGAGATTTCTGTTCCTTCCACAGGTATTGGGCGTCTCTACGTAACTTGGTGGTCTCCCTCCTGAGCTCCATGAAGTCAATCATCAGCTTGTTGTTCCTCCTGTTCCTCTTCATTGTGGTCTTTGCCCTTTTAGGAATGCAACTCTTTGGTGGCCAGTAAGTAGGAGTTGTCACTGGTTTCACCTACACTAAGTGTGGATGCAGCATTTCATTGCGCAAGTAAGGAATGGGTTTTTGCATGGGAATGTGGCACGTTAGAACAGGATCCCTCGGAAGCTAATGCCATGTCTTTGGTGTCTGCTAGATCCTTGGCTTGGATATGCAGAGATATGTGTGATGTGGGTTGAGGGCAGTGGCACAGCAGGAGAGTTGCTGCCCTACAGCTGCCTTAGTGCCTTTCCAGGGGGCGGAAATCCTGGGGGGGACGGGGGGGACACACGTTCCCCACCCCCTTTCTTTGAGAGGTGGGGGACAATCCCCCCCATGTTTTGTAATCCGGACTTTATCAGACGCTTTCTAAGGGCTGAATCGGCCCGTTCGCGGGGCCTTTCAGCGCCCGGCGCGGCTTAAAATCAAACTGCTGCGTCGAGGCGATCGAGGCTCCCGATGTCGAAGCCCCCGCCGGCCAATGAAAGCCCCCGCGAACGGGCCGATTCAAGCCCCACGATTCGCGGTGGACGAAGCTGCCGTTGCTGGAGTTCGGAGTCGGTCACCAACCAGGTCAGCTCCCGATGTTACCGTCCACAGGGCCCATGGGCGAAGCCTCGTGTGTGTGCGCACGCGCGCGCGCAGCCACCAAGAAATTGTGTCCCCCGCATGTTTTGATAGCGATTTCTGTGCCTGACAGCGCCAGAGACCATGGTTCAATCCCGACTACGGGTGCTGTCTGTACGGAGTTAGTACGATCTCCCCGTGACCACGTGGGTTTGCTCCAGTTTCCTCCCACACTCCTAAGACGTATAGGTTTGTAGGTTAATTGGCTTTGGTAAAAATCATAATTTGTCCTTAGTGTGTGTTAGGATAGTGCTAGTGTACGGGGGGATCGCTGGTCGTCGTGGGCTCGGTGGGCCGAAGGGCCTGTTTCCGCGCTGTATCTCTAAACTAAACTAAACTAATCCACGTTCCCCAGAGATGCTGCCTGACCCACTGGGTCACTCCAGCACTTTGTGTGTCTTTTTTTTAAAAGCCGTTTTGATCTTCTCTTCTTAAATATTACAGGTTCAATTTTGAGTCTGGCACGCCCTCCACCAACTTTGATACTTTCCCTGCTGCTATAATGACGGTGTTTCAGGTGAGTGCAGAATAAACGCTCAGCTGCTCCCTGGTCAGGAGTGTAAATCTCTCACCACCAGTGGGTCAGTGATTGAGATCCACTAACAGCCCATAGGTATGGAATAGAATGGAATACCTTATTGTGTCTGAAGAAGGGTTTCGGCCTATTTCCTTCGCTCCATAGATGCTGCCTCACCTGCTGAGTTTCTCCAGCATTTTTGTCTACCTTATTGTCACATGTGTCTAGGCACAGTGAAATTCTTCGGTAGACACAAAATGCTGGAGTAACTCAGCGGGTCAGGCAGCATGGGGTGGACAAAGATCTCTGGAGAGAAGGAACGGGTGACGTTTCGGGTCGAGACCCTTCCTCAGACTCGGGTCCGAAGAAGGGTCTCGACCTGAAACGTCACCCAGTCCTTCTCTCCGGAGATGCTGCCTGACCCGCTGAGTTACTCCAGCATTTTGCGTCTACCTTCGATTTTAACCAGCACCTGCAGTTCTTTCTTTCACAGTGAAATTATTTGCTGCCATTCCCAATGTATACAAATAGCGGCCAGCGATGGCGTTGAGAAAGTTACTCCCCCTTTTGTCAAGTCAAGTCAAGTCACTTTTATTTCTATAGCACATTTAAAAAACAACTCTCGTTGGCCAAAATGCTTTACATTGGTGGAGGAACTAACATTATACAACAGTAGTTCATAGATTAAATACATACATCACTACATACATATAGCCCTCACTCAGAGGACTATATGTTTGTTCTCCCCCCCACGTTGGGTCCCAATTGTCCATTGTTCTACCCCCTCCCCAATCGCCCTGCCACCTCCCTCACTGAGGTCCGTCCCACCCCCCCCCCCCTCCCCACCACGTCGGGCTCTCAATTGTTCTCCCTCCCTCCACACCTCCCTCACAATGGTATGGCTAAGTGCAGCTGACTTCTCTTTAGTGTTGAGGGGAGCGACTGGGCCAGGAGCGGGGAGGGAGGGAGGGGTGGAGATACGTGGCAGAGGCTGGGAGGGAGGTGATGGGTGCATGCAACTGTGGGCTGTAGATCATGGAGTCTGATAGCCCAAGAGGGGGGAGTGGAACCAGAGAAGGGAGGAATGCTGGACATAAGGGAAGTGGTGGACAGAGGACAAGGGATGGGGTATCGGGTGGATAAAGCCTGTGGGTGCTGGGCAGATGGAACTGTGAGGGAGGGGAGAGAGACAGGCGACTGATTTTGGATGAACAGCCGTGATCATATTGAATGGCGGTGCTGGCTCGAAGGGCCGAATGGCCCACTCCTGCACCTGTTTTCTATGTTTCTAAATCTGTTTCTTTTATAAACCAAAAAATAGATTTATTTAAGTATTTACAATACTATTTACCCCACGCAAATATTAAAAACAGAACCCACCAACCCCAATGCAAGTCCCCATCTGTATTAAAGATACATTCCACCCCCCGCGGTGCCCAGCGGTCCCGGAAATCCCCCAGGGCGCCCGCGGACAGCGCCCAATCCCTCTCTAACACCACCCGGGCGCGGACGTAACCCCGGATAAGGGGCAGGTAGACGGCTCGGGCAGAGCCCTCTTCCGCCTTGGCAATCGAGGTACCATCCATTCTCGATTGTCACGGATAAAAAAAAAATGTTGTTGATTTAAACTCTTAATATCCATGTTATTTCTAAAGAGCCTTTGATGTCAGCAAGCCTTGAAGCACTTCACACAACAAATTAGTGCTGTGCAGGCAATTAATATGGTCAATTAAACCATATTTAATTGAGAAGACTCAGTTCCTCCAGCCTTTGGCCTATTAAGATGCAATCACTGAATAACAGCTCAGTTTAGACTCTGCAAAATAATACAAGTCTTTGCTGCTTTGGAGATCCCCAATCCTAACCCTGGCCTCAGAACAACTAGTCCTTAGAACATAACATTAGTACAGAGCAGAGTGTACAGATTAAACTTCTATTAAAATGTTGTCTTTGTCATGGGTGATGGATTCTAGCCTGTGGGCTGGACACTGATTGGGGAAGGCTTTGAGAATACTATGCTTGTGTGTGTGTGCGTGTCTCTCTCTGTCTCTCTCTCTCTGTCTCTCTCTCTCTCTCTCTCTCTCTCTCTCTCTCTCTGTCTCTCTCTCTGTCTCTCTCTCTGTCTCTCTCTCTGTCTCTCTCTCTCTCTGTCTCTGTCTCTGTCTCTCTCTCTCTCTCTGTCTCTGTCTCTGTCTCCTTCTGTCTCTCTCTCTCTGTCTCTCTCTCTCTCTGTATCTCCCTCTGTCTCAGTTGGGCCGAAGGGCCTGTTTCCATGTAACACAAGGGGTGAAGGTGGCTGTTCTTTGCTCCTAGATCCTGACTGAATGGGGAAGGCTTTGAGAATACTATGCTTGTGTGTGTGTGTGTGTGCGTCTCTCTCTCTGTCTCTCTCTCTGTCTCTCTCTCTGTCTCTCTCTCTGTCTCTCTCTCTGTCTCTCTCGCTGTCTCTCTCTCTGTCTCTGTCTCTGTCTCTCTCTGTCTCTGTCTCTCTCTCTCTGTCTCTCTCTCTGTCTCTCTCTCTGTCTCTCTCTCTCTCTCCATATCTCCCTCTGTCTCAGTTGGGCCGAAGGGCCTGTTTCCATGTAACACAAGGGGTGAAGGTGGCTGTTCTTTGCTCCTAGATCCTGACTGGTGAAGATTGGAACGTGGTGATGTACGACGGCATAGAATCCCAGGGCGGTGTCAACAGAGGCATGATCTCCTCCGTCTACTTCATTGTCCTGACCCTATTCGGCAACTGTATCCTTGACATCACAAAGCACAAAGCCTGCCATCAGTGTTGCCTCCCAGAGCCATGTGCCCAGCCAGGTGGTGCTGCCTCCAATGGGAAACTTTACATGCTCGAGATAAGGGCACCTCAACTATTCCCTCCACTCTCAGTTGAATTATTCCCTATCGACCTCAACACCAACTTCTTTCCATCTATTCATGGGATGAGGCCTTCACTGGAAAGTCCCACCAATGACCGCCCACCAGTAATTGTCCTGAACTTAGAACATAGAAGAGTACAGCAGCAGAACAGGCCCTCAATGTCCATGCCAAACATGTTGCCAAGACTAAGCCTTATCTATCTGCGCATAATTCCATTCCCCGAATATCCATGTGCCCATCCAAAAGTCTCTTAAATGCCACCATCATATCTGTTCCAGGCATTCACCACCATCTGCGTATCATAGTTGCTCCACACATCTCCTTTAAACTGTGTCCCTCTCACCCATGCCCTCTGGTATTAGTTTTTGTCCATCCTAGGACTAAGGTTCTGACTGTCAATTCCTCTTTTTTTACACACTTCCCTCAGATCTCCTCCAACCTCCGGCGTTCCAGAGAAAACAATCCAAGTCTGTCCAACCTCTCCCAATAGCTAATGCCCCCACAGCCAGGCAGAGGCCTGAAACGTCACCTATTCCTTCGCTCCATAGATGCTGCCTCACCCACTGGGTTTCCCCAGCATTTTAGTCTACCATCGATTTTTCCAGCATCTGCAGTTCCTCCTTAAACAGTTCTATATTCCATGTTCTTAGCAAGGCAGGCTCTCCCTGTTAGGGCTCTGGATGGTACAGTTACAGGTACAAACAAATATCTGATACCTGATAACCTGGGTTAGAACTGATAAGGGCTGTGGAGTACTATCTATTACTGCTTTGACCTTCACTTTGTTGACCAGACACCCTACTGAATGTATTCTTGGCCATTGCCGTAGACAACCTAGCCAATGCACAGGAGCTGACCAAGGTAAAATCACAGCCAGCAGGCAAACCCCCTCACCATTGAAGTACCTCAACGTGTTAACCCAGGTCCACCCTCCATCTGAAGCATTGTCCGAACCTGGCCTATGTCTCTGATCCTCAGAAGGACTTGGGGAAGGACTTCAAAGGATGAGGGGAGGTTGCAACATACACACCATTGAATGAAGAAGGGTCCAAACCCAAAACCTCTCCTGTCCAGTCTTAGTTTAGTTTTATTTATTACTAGACCAAGTGCAGACCCGTTGGGTCTGTTCCCCCAACGTGCGGTTGCGGGGGGGGGAGGGGGTGGGGGGGCAGGGGGGGGGGCAGCATGTGGCGTCACACACACTAACTACCCCCCTTGATATTATATTAATATTATTAATTTGCTCCTTTTACCCCATAACTGCCCTATCCACTGATGCATAGCCCCCAACTCGCAGGCGCATCTAGGGGGGGGGGGGGTAGAGAGTGAGGGCAGAGAGAGAATGGGGAGAGACAGAGAGAGAGGGGCAGAGACAGAACGGCAAAAGACAGAGGGAGAGGGGGGTGAAGGGGAGGAGGAGAGGATGGGTGGGTGAGGGGGGAGGGTGGGGTAGGAGGGGAGAGGGAGATGGGGAGGGGGAGGGGGAGATGAAGGCAGTGGAGGCCAATTCACTGGGTGTTTTCAAGAGAGAGTTAGACTTAGCTCTGAGGGCTAACGGAATCAAGGGGACATGGGGAGAAAGCAGGAACGGGGTACTGATTTTGGATGATCAGCCGTGATCATATTGAATGGCGATGCTGGCTCGAGGGGCTGAATGGCCTACTCCTGCACCTATTTTTTATGTTTCTATGTTTCAGTTCCAAGGGGAGTCGTGATTGTGTGAGCAGGGGGGAAGGCTGTTCTGGAGGGATGGACGTTGGGCGTGGGGTTGCGTTGGCGTTCGAGATCGGTATCCGCGCGACCAGGGGCGTGTATGTCACCACCACCGCCGCTCCATGTACCCCTAATTGCCCCGCCTGTTGAAGTTGCTCACGGATTCTCTCCATGTGTCACACTAGGACGAACAGGAAGAGGAGGAGGCAGCAAACCAGAAGCTAGCCCTGCAAAAGGCCAAGGAAGTTGCTGAAGTCAGCCCCTTGTCAGCTGCCAATCTCTCCATAGCTGCGTAAGTGGAGTCTGATTCACCTATCCTAGGGTCGCTGTCCATGCAATATCTTACATACACAACCAACGCTGTATTTAAAGAAATAAGAACACCCTTTGCCAGTGTGGCTGCCGCCTTTGTGACAAGTTTGGAGTTGCTCATTGCTCACTGTGCAACGATAAGGAACTGCAGGTGCTGTTTTACAACAAGGAAAGACACAAAAGTGCTGGAGTAACTCAGCGGGTCAGGTAGCGTCTCAGGAGAAGACGGATAGGCGACGTTTCAGGTCAGGAATATCGTGTCTGAAGAAGGGTCCCAACCCTAAACCAAATGAATTGGTTACACCCATGTTCTCCAGAGATGCTGCCTGACCCGCATGAGTTACTCCAGCACTTCTATGATGTGGATCAATGGGCGAGGCTTTTTTCCCCGGAATAGTGGGCACTTCACAGGTAATGCTAATATAAACGGCCATTCAGCACATCAAGTTTGCCCTCAGAGCTAAGTGATATGGACAATCCTTTGCCTTCTCCATTTTCCCCTCTTTCCATACATGCCCATGAATCTACTGACACCAGCCTGCAATATGTCCAACAACTTGAGCATGGACAGTTCCCTGGGGGAGAGAATCCTAGAGGTTCACAACCCTCTGGGTAAGGGCACGCCTCAGCCCCAACCTAGTGACCCTTTATTCCTGAGCCTGCGCCCGTTACTGGTGACTGCTACACAAGATGGCATGTGCTAGTGTGCTATTCAATTGGGGGCAGGTTGCATGTGTGTGTTTCCCCACTGGCCCTGCTGGTCAGAATGGGGGTGCAATCATCGAACCCCTTCTTCCCAATGTCGGGCGTAGTATTCATATTAGCATTACCCAAAAACAGGATGAGATGTTAAATCAGCATCTCAGGTAGGTGTAAAACATCCCATTACAACCAAACACCCTGATAGCTGAAGTTGTGACAATAGTAGTCAGTTGGGATATAAAGTTGGGATATAAAGTTAATATTCTTTCATAACTAATATTTATTAGTTAATAAATAAAGAAATAAATAAATATCTGAATCCACCTCTACTGGCAACGTATTTATCAAACATGACAACCCTATTATTATTGCAACAATGATAGACCCAAGGAACTGCAGATGTTGGCTTTACAAAAAAAAGACATCGAGTGCTGGAGTAACTCGGGTAGCATCAGGAAGCATCTCCGGAGAATATGGACAGGTGACATTTTGGGTGAAGCATAAAGATACTGAACAGTGGCTGGGGAAGTGATGAGAGTTGCCTGGTGCACATTCAAATCCACTTCAGTGAGAAGGGATGATTTGTTGTTTTTCAGAGAGTTTTTGTCCAACCAGGTCAGGGGTGGCACGGTGGCGCAGCGGTAGAGTTGCTGCCTCACAGCCCGGGTCCCTGGCGCTATGAGATAGCAGCTGTATCGCTGCGCCACTGTGCCACCTGAGGAGGTACCTAGTAGGAAGTGGAGGAATTACTCTGTTTAAGAGACAATCTGGGAAGCTGATGGTTAGGTGGGGAGAATAAATATATGGGGTTAATGCAGGATTAGTGTAAATGGATGTGGGAGATTGCAACCTTCACGTGGTCCGCCCTGTTTCAACGAATGCAATCAACCTGGCGTGCACAATCAAATAAGACCAAATAGTGCAAGTTGTCCGACAACTTTAGGCTGTGCACGCCATATGCAAGAAGAAGAGAAGTGTAAATGTGTAGATGATGGTTAGCACAGATGTGATGGGCCGAAGGGCTTGTTTCTGCATTGCAGGGAATGGAGGGACATGCATCGTGTGTGTGTGTGGATGAGATTAAATCATATCAGCATCATGTTTCAGCACAGACGTTGTGGGCCGAAGGGCCTGATCCACTATTCTGTGTCCGATGATTGTATGAATTGTCAAGGCTAGAGAGTTGATGAGAGGCTCGGCAACAGTCAAACTGAGAAGAGGGGACAGAGTCAGAGTCGTGTGAGAACAGACAGCCGCAGTGACAGGGACAGGTCGGCTAAGGATTGGGTAGAGTTTCAGGCTGATGCTAGGGGGAGATAATGGAATTAGCAATGGGTGGAATATCCTTCCACCTTCACCTAAAGCCGGACATTAGCGACACATTCCTGACTCCACAATCCCTCGGGAGATACATTTGGCCAAAGTAAATGATGTCAATACACATTCCACAAATACAGTCACAGTAACATTGCAAATAAACATTTTATAATGGCTACATTCACACTATAATTAAGACAATTTTATTTGTGAAGTCAATGTCATCAAAGCTAAAGCTACAATTAAACTGTTTCAAACAAGAAGATATTTTGAAATCTTATCACAGATTAGGCGTTAATGATAATCTCACTGCAATGGTTTGGTGTCTATTAATTCATCCCTCTCTCCATTATACAGTCCCCTCACATAGAACATAGGTGCAGGAGTAGGCCATTCGGCCCTTCGAGCCAGCACTACCATTCAATATGATCATGGCTGATCATCCCCAATCACCTCGTTCCTCGCCTTCCCTTACCTTGTTGCATTGTACACAAATATAAAAGGCCATTTGGCCCGTCTAATTCATGCAACCATTCAGGTTGATAGCACTGGCAGTGGTACTGTGGTCATTGTCTCTCTGTGCTAGCTCTTCATTGTTGCAATCGCTGCCAAGTTGAGCCACAGGGGTTTCATTTGAAGAATGCCCTGTGATGAGTGGCTTGGAGAGTGGCCCGTTCCTCTCGAACCAGGGGTGAAGGGACCTGGGGGCCGGGGGGGGGGGGGGGTGGGGGGGATACACCTGGTCTTTGCTTGTCATTGCTGTCTCTGCTGAAGGAGCACTGTCCCCAGGTTCCAGAGAAAGCTACACCAGCTCAGAATTATCCCGCTCATTAATCTTTGCAGCAGACTCTTTGCATCGGACCATTGGGCAAAGCAGAGGCACAAAAAAAATAGAATTAGAGTCGTCGAGTCATACAGCATGGAAACAGGCCCTTCGGCCCGACTTGCCCATACTGACCAATATGTCCCATCTACACTAGGCCAGTTGCCTCAACCTTCATGTATTTAGGACAAGTGGCAAAGAATGAATTGCTACCCCCTGGTGCTCATATAACGAGGCTTGAGCTGAACTACTGTTCGTGTTTAAATAGTATGTCAGCAGTCACTGCCAAGGGTCACACTATATGCATATAATAATGGAGAGTACTGTTTACCTGTCTGACCATCAGGTTGGCCCCTCTAGTGAGGGGAGATGGACATCGATGGGGGGATGTGATGGGTGGGGAGATGTGTTGGTCAAGGCTTATTTAATCCTTCGTACTTTGTGATGGTGCTCTTTTCCCCAGGCCAGCTCTGAACCATTCTTTCTTGCCTTTTTACGCTATGAATGTGTTTCAGGATGCAAACCTTCAGAAAGAAATGCCAATGTGTGCCGATTTACGGGTTAATATTTGTGACTTTTCTTTTTAATTGTATGTTTTTTATGTAACAATGTTTAAAGATAAACCTGACTTTCCTGGCTTGGTTACATGGCTGCCCCAGTCCAAGTAGTCTCAAGGCTGGGAGGGAGCCTCAAATTTAGATCCAGGCTTCAGAAATGCTAGGCCGGCCTTCAGCAATGTGACATTACATTGAATGGTTAGAGTATTGGATTTTTTGAAAAATATATATATTTTCTTACACAGAAAAGCAAAGAACATCAGCCATTTTGCTTTTTGATCTTGATTCTTTGCTGAGGAATTAAGATTAAGGAAACATGAAACTATCATCCATAATTAACACAAACTTAACAGAACTTTACATTTTAACTAAGCTCCTTTGCATGTCCTACCCTGAGCCTCCAGGAAAGATACTTGTCCTTGGTTGATATGCAACACAGTAGTGGCTGCGCTTATGAACTTTCTTTCCAAGTCGTGTTGCACTTTCTTTCCAAGTCCTGTTGACTTAAGCAGGAGTGTATCATTGCCTCTGTATTTCATATTCAGCAATGGACAAGTGTCAATCCTGCAGTATTTAATACACTTCACCAGCTCTGCTCCATTGTGTCCATTTGGGAGTGGGGCGGGTGTAGCTGGCCTTTCCTTTGTTGCTCTCCTATCTGGTCGTAAAGTGCAAGTAAGAGGTGGAACAAATCTCCAAGCTGCGGGATGATCTCTTGATACATGCATGGTTCCAATGATTTTCTTTAAAGCTTGTGTTTTGGAGTCGTGGGTTGTTCGTTGAGGAGTTTGTAATGTTTGGTGGACAGTGTGGGGTGGGAGGACCCGTTGCTCCTCCCGTGCAGCAGGTGGCGCTGCACAGGACAAAGGTAGATGTTTTGTATATAGTTTATCAGGTCGGTGTGGGCTGTCAGATTCTGTAAGACGAACACGAAAGAGTTGTTACTCTCTCTCTCTCTCTCTGGGCCAGGGGTTTGCTGAGTTGTGCCATCTACAAACACGACTGGCACGTCTGCATACATCACCCTGCCTCTTGTCCAGTTTGATTCATTCTCCATGTGCATGAAAGGTTGGCAAGGCCATTATCGATCGTGAGTTGCCGCGAACCACCGCTGCTGCCTTTACGGTGAAGGTGCTCCGACAGTGTTGTTGGGGAATTGGATTGGACAGACTCGATGCAGGAAAAATGTTCCCCATGTTGGGGGGGTCCAGAAGCAGGGGTCACACAGTTTAAGAATAAGGGGTGGGCCATTTAGGACTGAGATGAGGTAGAACCTTTTCACCCAGAGAGTTGTGAATCTGTGGTATTCTCTGCCACAGAAGGCAGTGGAGGCCAATTCACTGGATGTTTTCAAGAGAGAGTTAGATTTATCTCTTAGGGCTAACGGAATTAAGGGTTATGGGGGAAAAAGCAGGAACGGGGTACTGATTTTGGATGAGCAGCCATGATCATATTGAATGGCAGTGCTAGCTCGAAGGGCCGAATGGCCTACTCCTGCACTTATTTTCTATGTTTCTATGAAGGAGTCCCAGGATTTAGAAGCAGCCGATGGAAGAGCAGGGATATATTTCCAATTTAGGATGTTGAGTGGGATTCAGGAAGCAGATGATGTTCCATTGCTCCTGCTGTTCTTGTTCTCCTGGGCAGTGGAGGTCTCGCGTTTGAGAATGCCGATGAAGAAGCATATGTGTAGGAAGGAACCGCAGATGCTGGTTTACACCGAAGATAGACACAAAAAGCTGGAATAACTCAGCGGGACAGGCAGCATCTCTGGAGAGAAGGAATAGGTGACGTTTCGGGTCGAGTCTGAAGAAGGGTCTCGACCCGAAACGTCACCCATTCCTTCTCTCCAGAGATGCTGCCTGTCCCGCTGAGTTACTCCAGCATTTTGGTGTCCATCTTTAATGAAGAAACATAGTTGGCTTATAGGTGCTGCATGGAACAGGCACGGTGTGCGAGTGGTGGAAAGAACGGATGATTAATGTGGTGACACGGTGGCACAGAGGTAGAGTTGCTGCCTTACAGCACTTACAGTGCCAGAGACCAGGTTCAATCCCGACTATGGGTGCTGTCTGTACAGAGTTTGTACGTTCTCCCCATGACCTGCGTAGCTTCTTTCCGAGATCATCGGTTTCCTCCCACACTTCAAAGATGTACAGGTTTGTAGGCTAATTGGCTTGGGATAAATGCCAATTGTCCCTGGTGTGTGTGGGGTAGTGTTAATGTGCATGGATCGCTGGTCGGTGAGGTCTCGGTGGGCCCAAACGCCTGTTTCTGTGCTGTATCTCAAAAACTATAACTAAAGATTGAAATTACACTGGCTGTTACTTCTTGGATAGTGGAATGGAGTGTTGTAGATGCATGGAAAACATCCTTCATGATACTGATTTGTAGAGAGGGAAATGTTTTGGTGCTTTGTGGAGTCAGGAGCTGAATCACTCATCTCATTACAAGGGCGAATAATCATAGAATTCAAACACTGAGGTGGCAGAAATTAAACAGCATTAATTAATTCACACTAGCACCATGATGACCTTAAACAATTAATGCTGTTAATTACCTCTTCTTAAACTCCTTGGAACATTCAAAAACAAGGATGTTATCCCAATCTGCAGAATCCAATACTCAAACCTTGAAGACAATTCGGTATTTTTGAATTTCAATGAATTATTTTTTTTAATATATGTCGCAAGGGGAGACGGCTGATTCTTACCTGAAGTGAAATTAGCTGGAGATTTGTAAACCCAGTGAGTCCAGGACAGTCATGATCACCAAATGTGTGCACTTCATTTCGTGTTTAGTAACCTCGAGCATTCTTCTGAACTGTGACACTCTTTCCACATGTCTGGACAGTACAGAGAGGGTAAGACCTATGTCCCCTAGGAGCTCTGTGTACAACAGTGATGCCTGCACTCAAATGTAAGTACCAACAAGTGCAGGTTGGAAATGAAAACCAAAAGACCAGAGTCTCCCCACTAAACATCCATCCAACTTTGGAAATGGTTCTAGACCAATATTTAGACAATTATTATATGAAAATTTGTTTTTATATTAATACCACCAGCATTTGCGCGTCCAGTTCTGGATGTGATGTCATTTTCACAAATAGTTGTTTTTTGGGGGCAAAATCACGAGGATTGTAAAAACAGGATTTATTATGAGAATTTTGTTTCTTTTTCCCATTGGGCTGATCTTGAATCTGGAAGAATTGGGCACAAATTGAACTGGTTTCATTGGAGATGTGAGATTGGGCGAGAGTCAAAAGGGGCGGGTGTAATGAACGTTGTTTTTAAAAAAACGCAGCGTTTATGAACCTCAAGTTTAGAAGCATATTAACCCCACTTGAAATGAGAAGAAAGTTGTACACCTGACTCCCGTCTAGAGCTACAGATGAGCATTTAAACTAAGATTAACATTTTCTAAAATAAGTTTTTTAAACAAAAGTGACTTTCATTTGTATAGTTCCTTTCACATCCCTTTCAAGACATCCGAAGGCACTTCACAGATAATAATGCCCCTGTCCCACTTAGGAAACCTGAACGGAAACCTCTGGAGACTTTGCGCCCCACCCAAGGTTTCCGTGCGGTTCCCGGAGGTTTTTGTCAGTCTCCCTACCTGCTTCCACTACCTGCAACCTCCGGCAACCACCTGCAACCTCCGGGAACCGCACGGAAACCTTGGGTGGGGCGCAAAGTCTCCAGAGGTTTCCGTTCAGGTTTCCTAAGTGGGACAGGGGCATAAGTATTTATAAAGTTTGGCCAATATAATGTAGAGGACTGAACATAAATGAGAACATTTGTGTTTTAAAATGCAGATTGAGGGATATCTCTTGGTTCCGAGATCATGAAACGAGTGACCTACCTGACCTCCCGGTGGCTCAGCACTTTAACTCCCCCTCCCATTCCAATCCGACCTCTCTGTCCTGGGTCTCCTCCATTGCCAGAGTGAGCAACAGCGGAAATTGGAGGAACAGCACCTCATATTCCGTCTGGGGACCTTGCGTCCTTATGGCATTAACATAGAATTCTCCGAATTTGGCTAGCCCTTGCTGTCTCCTCCCCTTCCTTAACCCTCTAGCTGTCTCCTCCCACCCTCCCATCCGCCCGCCCTCGGGCTCCTCCTCCTCCTCCCCTTTTCCTTCTTTCTTTCCCCCACCCCCCATCAGTCTGAAGAAGGGTTTCGGCCCGAAACGTCGCCTATTTCCTTCGCTCCATAGATGCTGCTGCACCCGCTGAGTTTCCCCAGCAATTTTGTGTACCTTCGATATTCCAGCATCTGCAGTTCCCTTTTGAACACGACAGAATAGACTCGATGGGCCGAATGGCCTAACTCTGCATCCTATGCCTTAAAGCCTTATTAAAGATCTCGAGACACAAGGAATTGGAAATGTTGGGATGATGTGTATTGGAGTAACTCAGCCGGTCATAGAGCATCTCTGGAGGACAGGGACATTTAGAATCTCCTACGCATGTTCTCCAGAGATGCAGCCTGACGCGATGAGTTACTCCAGCACATGGGAAAGATCCCCTGTTCAACTGTGGGATCTTTTGCATCTTTGTGGGTGGACAGAAGGGATTGAAGATTTAAGGCATATAAAATGGAAAATACCCTCAGGGGTATGCTCCAGCTGTTTCAGGTTGGGTCAGCAAAGAGGCTACACTTCAGAGACACTGCCCAATAACCTAGATGTATGCCCCTGTCGACCCCGCTGTATCTCTAAACTAAACCAAACAGCTAGGTAATCCGAGGAATGTACCCAAAACCTGTCTAGAGACAACCATGGAATTATCATGTCCGAACACCCTCCATCTTTGATTGAGGTCCCTTTCCTCCCACCTTGTGAAGATCTGCAGGCGGCTTAATCATCAACGTGACTCTTAGAGTAGGAAACGGACGGGAAATCAAAGGAGAGGTCATCGGGTTAGTGAGAGATCTTTGAGATGTCGGGCTAGTGGGAAATGTGGAGAGGAGTTGGTACAGATGGAATATTACCTGCTAGGAGCCAGTATTGATCTACTGGGCCAAATGGCCACCCTCTGTAATATAAGTAAGTAAGATAGAAAGCAAAATAAACTGCCATGTATTTTAATATAACAATTTTAAATAACAATTTTAATGTAAAATTCTTCAGGGTGGAGTGATTATGAAGTTGAAGCTGAGAGGCTGTGACTGAATCTGTTTCATGTTCCCCTGTATATTTCTGTGGAGTTTACTCCCTGATGGATTCTCATTTCAAGTACCCCCGATATTGCAATATCCTGTCTATATACAGATACGCTCTTAGCCCTTGACTTCGTGAATGTACGTTGGCGGGTTGTAATTAACTTTTTCTGTGTTTGGGGTATTTTGTCTTTGAGCGTGAATTATTTTACAATCTGTGTGCTTTTTGATGTGTGTTTGCCATTGCCTTTCATCGATCGCTTTCCATGATTTGCATTTTAATTTCTTGGCTGGTTGACTTTGCTGGTGGGAGTGGAGTAACATCTCCAGCTAACGGTGGAGACAGTAAGGTTTCCAAAACAGGAATAGTTTAGTAGTTGTTCACATCCCTGTTCTGCTGCACACAAGGAGGGATTCGCATTATCAGAGTAATATATTCATAAGACATCGCAGAGGAATTTGACCATTGGGCCCATCAAGTCTACTCCGCCATTCAATCATGGCTGATCTATCTCTCCCCCTCCATCCCATTCTCCTGCCTTCTCCCCATAACTTTTGTCACCCGTACTAATCAAGAACTACCAATCTCCGCTTTAAAAATACCCAATGACTTGGCCTCCGTAGCCACTTTGGCAATAAATTCCACAGATTCACCACCCTAAAGAAATTCCTCCTCGTCTCCATTCTAAAGTACGTCCTTTAATTCTGAGGCTGTGCCCTCTGGTCCTAGACTCTCCCACGAGTGGAAACATCCTCTTCGCATTCACGCTATCCAGAGATTCTGATTGTCTACAATATCTTAATTTGATACACCTCTATCAAGTCTCCCCTCAACCTCGGAAGTTCCAGAGAAAACAATCCAAGTCTGTCCAACCTCTCCCCATAGCTGAAACCCTCCAATCCAGGTAGCATTCAGGTAGCCCTCCTCTAAAAAGAGATGGACTATAGAAAGGACAAGGCCAGAAACGGTACTCGGATGGGACTCCGAAGGATGAGAAGCCGAAGCCAAGATGCCGAAAAGCCATGAGGCCGAATGGACATGAAGCCGAAATGATAAATAGATATGAAACATTTTTCAAAATCAATATTTTTAACCCAAACCCTAATCTTTCGGTTTCATGTCCGCTTGGCCTCAAGGCTTTTCGGCTTGATGTCCTTTCGGCATCTTCGCTTCGGCGTCCTGTCCACAATACAATTGAATAGGCTTACCTGCTTCCTACCTGACAAAGTGGCTCACTCTGAAACTTGTACATTAACTGATTGCATGCTGCATGGAATGCACTGGACTTTATTTGCACTCTGGTAAGTAGACCCGGTGGCTGTGATATCATTAAATCTCCATTCTTTTTGTCATCGTCATTGTTGTGTGCTTTGAAACATAGTGAAATCCACCAATGGGAAATGTATCTGCGAATACGCCTAGCGGTAAACGGTGAGACGTTTCGCTCGCCGCTGTGATTTATTATTGTTATTAACCGAAAGGCTCTGCTGTTTATGGGCATCTGGGACAAGTCTGAAACGTGGGCACAGGTCTTTTCCGAGTAACCTTTGTAGACACCGAGTGTTAAGAACGATTTTCTTCTGCGTGCCAAAGTCAGTGCCCGAATTTTAAGTCAATGCCCATTTAAAAACTGACAGTGATGGATTTCCGTCAGAAGTAAAGCTCCGATGATCCAGCACCCTTGAGATTTGCGAAGGTGCAGATTTTCCGGACTTCTAGCGATACCCGAACGCATTTTTCATTCACTTTTTCAATGTTATTGCAACAGTAAAATAAGTTTTCCGGTGCATTTAAAGGGTGAGTTTCAAAAGGGGTTCGTGAAACAGCACACGGTGTGATACATGTTGGGCATTAGGATTCCTGAACAATAGGATAGCAGATGATTGGAGCTTTGCTCCATTTAGGAGAGGGGGGTGTGTAAGTCAGAGATGAGCTATAACCATGGCTGAACGGTGGGATAGACTTCATAAGTTCATGTGATAGGAGCAGAATTAGGCCATTCGGCCCATCAAGTCTACTCCACCATTTCTTTAGCCAGAGGGTGGTGAATCTGTGGAATTCATTGCCACAGATGGCTGTGGAGGCCATCATTGGGTATTTTGTACAGTAGAAAGTGATAAATGAGAGCCCTATCTAGCTCTCTCTTGAAAGCATCCAGAGAACCTGCCTCCACCGCCCTCTGAGGCAGAGAATTCCACAGACTCACAACTCTCTGTGAGAAAAAGTGTTTCCTCATCTCCGTTCTAAATGGCTTACCCCTTATTCTTAAACTGTGGCCCCTGGTTCTGGACTCCCCCAACATCAGGAACATGTTTCCTACCTCTAGCGTGTCCAAGCCCTTAACAATCTTATATGTTTCAATAAGATACCCTCTCATCCTTCTAAACTCCAGAGTGTACAAGCCCAGCTGCTCCATTCTCTCAGCATATGACAGACCCGCCATCCCGGGAATTAACCTTGTAAACCTACGCTGCACTCCCTCAATAGCAGGAATGTCCTTCCTCAAATTAGGGGAGCAAAACTGCACACAATACTCCATGTGGTGTGGTCTCACAGCTCTAGAGGTGAATGTTGGTCGGTCCATCATCACTCTTGCAGGAATAGTCACCAAAGTCCAGGAGAAAACTGGGCAGTAGGGATGAGCATTGTAATCCAACGGGCCTACTTGTCGAGTTGTGATGGGTAGGAAGGGCTTGGTCAACTATGGGTCAATGACTATGGGGGCAGGCGGGTTCCACCACCAGAGGACAACCTGATAACATCTGGTTTCTTTTCAGGAAGGAACAGCAGAGGAACCAGAAGCTGGGGAAGACAGTGTGGGAGCAGAGGATGAACGAGATGAGGAAGCAGAACCTGATGACCAGCCGGGAAGCCATTTATAACGAGCTGGACCCTGACGAGAGGTGGAAGATGACTTATTCCATGAACATCCGGCGGGACATGAAGACGCACATGGACCGCCCCTTAGTGGTCGACCCTCAGGAGAACAGGAACAATAACACGAACAAGACCAGGTCGGCCGAGCCCACGGTGGACCAGCGTAGTAGTCAACAGAGGGCCGAGGAGTTCCTGAGGAAGCAGGCTCGTTACCACGACCCCAACAAAGACAGGACCCTGGAGAGGGAGGTGGGGACAGTGGAGCAGGGCGAGAGGGCGAGGAGATACCGCAGCAACAGCAAGGAAGGGGAGCCCAACCGGGACTGCGCCCCCAGGGACCTGGAGTACCGAGGGAGGGAGCAGGAGGGGAACCAAGAGAGGGGGGTGAGGGAGGGAGAGGGCGAGAGGAACCAGGCCAACGAGCCCCAGCACCGGCGGCACCAGCACCGGCCGGGCGGTGGCGGCGGCAAGGAAGGGAGGAGCGGAGGCGGTGGAGGAGGCAGCGGCGGCACGGCCAGGGGCGAGGGCGACCGGGAGCGTCGGCACAAGGGGCACCGGCGCGGCGGCGAGGCGCACGAAGGGGGCGGAGCCGAGGAGGGCGGCAAAGGGGAGAGGCGCTCGAAGCACAGGGAGGGCAACCGGGGCAGCAAAGCGGGCGGCGGCGGGGAAGGCGAGCACCCTGACGGGGCGGAGAAGAGACGGAGGAACCGCCACCCGCAGTCCACCAACGACAACGATGCCAAGAAGGAGAGGGAGGACCGGAATCCAGCAGCAAAGGAGAGGAGGCACAAACGCAAGAAGTACGTAATTTGTGAATCTTATTCACCGCTGTGCGGTTGCATTGTAGAACGCGTGATGCTGGGTTAGAAACTCACTGGGCTAAAACTTACCCGAACGGCCACTTGGCTGACTCACAAAGTGCTCTCCTTCTTCTTGTGTATGGCGTGCACAGACTAAACATAGAAACATAGAAACATAGAAATTAGGTGCAGGAGTAGGCCATTCGGCCCTTCGAGCCTGCACCGCCATTCAATATGATCATAGCTGATCATCCAACTCAGTATCCCGTACCTGCCTTCTCTCCATACCCTCTGATCCCCTTAGCCACAAGGGCCACATCTAACTCCCTCTTAAATATAGCCAATGAACTGGCCTCGACTACCCTCTGTGGCAGGGAGTTCCAGAGATTCACCACTCTCTGTGTGAAAAAAGTTCTTCTCATCTCGGTTTTAAAGGATTTCCCCCTTATCCTTAAGCTGTGACCCCTTGTCCTGGTCTTCCCCAACATCGGGAGCAATCTTCCTGCATCTAGCCTGTCCAACCCCTTAAGAATTTTGTAAGCTTCTATAAGATCCCCTCTCAATCTCCTAAATTCTAGAGAGTATAAACCAAGTCTATCCAGTCTTTCTTCATAAGACTGTCCTGACATCCCAGGAATCAGTCTGGTGAACCTTCTCTGTACTCCCTCTATGGCAATAATGTCCTTCCTCAGATTTGGAGACCAAAACTGTACGCAATACTCCAGGTGTGGTCTCACCAAGACCCTGTACAACTGCAGTAGAACCTCCCTGCTCCTATACTCAAATCCTTTTGCTATGAAAGCTAACATACCATTCGCTTTCTTCACTGCCTGCTGCACCTGCATGCCCACTTTCAATGACTGGTGTACCATGACACCCAGGTCTCGCTGCATCTCCCCTTTTCCTAGTCGGCCACAAGTTGTAGGACAACTTGTTCCATTTGATCTTAGTTGATTGCATTCGTCGAAACAGGGCGGACCACGTGAAGGTTGCAATCTCCCACCCCTCACAAAGTGCTAATCAACTCCCATTCCGTTTCCCACTCAGTCCTGGGCCTCCTCCATTACCAGAGTGTGGCCATGCACAAGCTGCAGGCACCGCTCCTGTCGAGCAGCACAGTGGCTCAGCCGCAGAGTTGCTGCCTCACAGAAAACTCCGTACGGACTGCCCCCGTAGTCAGGGTAGAACCTGGGTTACTGGCAAAGTAAGGCAGCAACTCTACCGCTGTGTCACCTATTTTCACATGTACCAAGCAAGGTACAGTGAAATTCCTTTCTTAGCATAGAGACATAGAAAATAGGTGCAGGAGGAGGCCATTCGGCCCTTCGAGCCGGCACCGCCATTCACTGTGATCATGGCCGATCGTCCACAATCAATAACCCGTGCCTGCCTTCTCCCCATATCCCTTGATTCCACTAGCCCCTAGAGCTCTATCTAACTCTCTCTTAAATCCATCCAGTGGCTTGGCCTCCACTGCCCTCTGTGGCAGGGAATTCCACAACTTCTCAACTCTATGGGTGAAAAGGTTTTTTCTCGCCTCAGTCTTAAATGGCCCTCCCCTTTATTCTAAGACTGTGCCCCCTGGTTCTGGACTCGCCCAACGTTGGGAACATTTTTCCTGCATCTAGCTTGTCCAGTCCTTTTATAATTTTACATGTTTCTGTAAGATCCCCCTCATCCTTCTAATCTCCAGTGAATACAAGCCTAGTCTTTTCAATCTTTCCTCATCTGACAGTCCCGCCATCCCAGGGATCAATCTCGTAACCTACGCTGCACTGCCTCAATCACAAGGCTGGCCTTCCTCAAATTAGGAGACCAAAACTGTACACAATACTCCAGATGTGGTCTCACCAGAGCCCTATACAACTGCAGAAGAACCTTGCATTCTTGCATTCAGTTCAATAATATTCTTACCGTACATAGGCACAATTGTACTTACGTACAAGAAGGTAGGAATAGTAGATCAAGCCTGGGTCTCTAGCGCTGTGAGGCAGCTACTCCACCAGTTGCACCATTCTGCCGCCCTTTGTTCAGTTGAGTGTTTCTTCATACTTGTAAATGAGACATTACACACGTGTGACTCTGAAATAGTCTTTAATACATACTCAGACTTAAACAACACATAAGTAGTGACTGACTCCAGTCTGCTACTGAACTGCGCAGAGGGAGAAGTGGGTGTTATTATAAATGATACCTAAGGCGGGATTAGTGGTGCTGAGGTAGCTATATGATTGGTTGCATGCATAAACCATCTACAATACTGAACTTACTTTTGTTGGTGTCAATGATTATGTTACACAGGTCTGGAGTTTAAAGTCATCTTTAATTGTAATGCATAGTATAGCAGTACAGCAGGTTGTTAGTTGTTAATTCATCATCACCGCTTCCAAGACTACTTAATGTAGGAAGTGGGTGTTAATATAAAGCATACAGTAAGGTGGGGTTAATGGTGCTACTCTGCTATGATTGGTTCACATGCTATAACCAAACTACAGTTGGTTATATTTTGCAAGATTCTATGACTATGACTCCAGTAAAACATCCTTGAATCTTGAGTTTAAGAAGGAACTGCAGATGCTGGAAAATCGAAGGTAGACAAAAGTGCTGGAGAAACTCAGCGGGTGCAGCAGCATCTATGGAGCTGAGGAAATAGGGCAACGTTTCGGCCCGAAACGTCGCCTATTTCCTTCGCTCCATAGATGCTGCTGCACCCGCTGTGTTTCTCCAGCATTTTTGTCTATCCTTGAATCTTGAGTTGGGTGAATGAAGTTCTAGCCTTCTGTTGTTGTTGGGGTCAGTGTGAGGGTTTGTGGGCAAACTCTTTATGACGTGTTTTGCTTAATGCTTCACTGTTCTGTTTCGCTGTCACAGAGAGGGCCAGGGGTCAGCTGCCCCTGTACCGGGCGGCCCGGCCTTGTCCACCACCCGGCCGGTACAGCAGGACATCAGCAGGCAGAATGGCCAGCATGCCGAGGACATGGACAACCTCCGCAACACCAAGCTGGCGACGCAACCTGCCAATCCCCGGAACGCCGGCAATCCCAGGGACACGGCCAACCCAGCCAACCCATCCTCCAGTCCCCACAACCCCAGCAAAATTGCGAATCACGCCAATCCCCCCAACCCTGGTGGCAACCCGGCCAACCCCCTCAACACCGCCAACCGCAAGGCTCCCACCACCAACCCCGGCAGCACCGGCAACCCCAAGAACCCAGAGAATAACCTCATCATGACCAACCCGGGCAACCCCAACAACCTCGCCAAACCAGTCCAGAAACCCGATCACACCACAGTGACCATCCCCTTCGCAGACCCCACTCTGCAAGGTAAGGCTGTTGGTGCTGGGATAGCATAGACAATAGACAATAGGTGCAGGAGTAGCCATTTGGCCGGAAAGGCTTGGATAGAGTGGATGTGGAGAGGATGTTTCCACTAGTGGGAGAGTCTGGGACCAGAGGGCACAGCCTCACAATTAAAGGACGTTCTTTTAGGAAGGAGATGAGGAGGACTTTATTTAGTCAGAGGGTGGTGAATCTGTGGAATTCGTTGCCACAGACGGCTGTGGAGGCCCAAGCCAGTGGATATTTTTAAGGAGAGAAGGAATGGGTGACGTTTCGGGTCGAGACCCTTCTTCAAGTCTGAGGAATGATGGCTGATCTGTCTCTCCCTCTCAACCCCATTCTCCTGCCTTCTCCCCATAACCCCTGACACCCGCACTAATCAAGAATCTATCAATCAATGCCTTAAAAATATCTATGTGTAGGAAGGAACTGCAGATGCTGGTTTAAACCAAAGATAGGCACAAAAAGCTGGAGTAACTCAGCGGGACAGGCAGAGTCCCTGGAGAGAAGGAATGGGTGACGTTTTGGGTCGAGACCCTTCTTCAGACTGAAATGTCGCACATTCCTACTTTCCAGAGATGCTGCCTCATCCGCTGAATTACTCCAGCATTTTGTGTCTACCTTCGATTTAAATCAGCATCCGTAGTTCTTATTTACACACTAGTATGGGCCAACTTGGTCAGCCCGAAGGGCCTGTTTCCATGCTACTTGACCATGATAGAAGTGTGAACAAATAGAGGCAGGGGGGAGAAGATCAAGGCAATGGATATTTTTAAAGAGAAATGCTTTCAAGAGAGAGCTAGATAGGGCTCTTAAAAATAGCGGAGTCAGGGGATATGGGGAGAAGGCAGGAACGAGGTACTGATTGGGGATGATCAGCCATGATCATATTGAATGGTGGTGCTGGCTCGTAGGGCCAAATGGCCTACTCCTGCACTTATTGTCTATTGTCTAAAGCAGAGATAGACAGATTCTTGACTAGTACGGGTGTGGGGAGAGGGCGGGAGAATGGGGCTGAGAGGGAGAGATAGAATGGCGAAGTAGACTTGATGGACCGAATGGCCTAATTCTGCTCCTATCTCATATGAACGGAGGGGGAGACAGAGGTTGGGAGAGGATGAGGGATGATGGAACCATTTAAGGGAGAGATGATAGGCAGATGGACGAGGGGGTAGGGTGGGAGGGGAAACCTATGTGGATGGATGTGTAGATGCCAATCATGGAGCCTGGAGTACAAGACAAACTCAAGCAACGCAGCTCCTTCTATTTTGTCTCCCCAGTCAACAAAAATGCAAACACAGATGCCGTGCCCAAAAAGATAGAAGAGAAGAAAGAGGAGGAGGATGAGGAGAAAGGTGACGGGGAGGATGGTCCGAAACCAATGCCGCCCTACAGCTCCATGTTCATCCTGAGCACCACCAACCCGTAGGTCACCTGCGTGTCTGTCTGGTCTAACGCTGCCCAACCGTGTGACCCCGCTTCAGTCAGCTAGCTTAACCACTGTCATTTGAGTAAAAGTTCACGTTCGATACGTTACGATACAACTTTATTGATCCCAGGTGGAAAATTGATCTGCCAACAGTCATATAAACACAAATACACAAAATACATGAAACCATGTTCTTGAGTCACAGGAGCAGAGTTTGGTAATTTGGCCCATTGAGTCTACTCCGCCATTCAATCATGGCTAGTTTATCTTTCCTTCCCGACCCCATTCTCCTGCCTTCTCCCCGTGACCATTGAAAGTAATTTAGCGTCTCTATCAGAAAATTCAAAACCAAGGTTGCTCTGCCTCATTAATCTCATTGATTCTCATGCGGCTCACCGAGTCCACGTTGACCATCGATCTCCCGCTCGCACTCGTTCCATGCTATCCCACTTCTGCACCCACTCCCCACACACTGAAGGGCAATTTACAGAGGGCCAATTAACCGACAAACCCGCATGTCTTTGGGACGTGGGAGGAAACCGGAGCACCAGGAGGAAACCCACACAGTCCTAGGGAGAACGTGTAGACTCCATACAGACTGTAATGCCACAATATAATACTATAGTAATATATAATACTACAACACTATAACTACTATAATACTATAGTAGTACGTAATATGTGCTAACACCATAACACTGTAATTACTTTAATACTCAATAATACTATAGTGATATATAATATATAATACTATAGCAGTGTATAATATGTACTAACACCATAACACTATAAATACTTTAATACTCTATAATAGTATAGTAATATGCATGACTTTTCAAGTCTCTTTTATCTTTTATGTGATGCTGTAAATGGAGCTGCTGCAATGCAAAACAAATTTCAGACTTTGTTCTGAAAATAAAGTAATATCGTAACGTATCGTATCGTATATGTAATATATTACACTATAATACTATAATATTGTAGTATGTAATATGTTATAATACCATAATGCTATAATTTAATACTCAATAATACTTTAGTAATATAATGTATAACACCATAATACTATATTTCCAAAGTAGTATCTAATAATACAAACACTATAAATACTTTAATACTCAATAATATTATAGTAATACATAACACTATAATACTATAAATCCATAGTAATATATAGTACTACCATAACTCTATTAATACTTTAATAATAATAGCATAGTAATATATAACACTATAACACTATAAATCCATAGTAATATATAATAGTACCATAACACTATAAATACTTTAACACTCAATAATACTATAGTAATACATAACACTATAATACTATAAATCCATAGTAATATATAGTACTACCATAACTCTATTAATACTTTAATAATAATAGCATAGTAATATATAACACTATAACACTATAAATCCATAGTAATATATAATAGTACCATAACACTATAAATACTTTAACACTCAATAATACTATAGTAATATATAACACTATAATACTATAATTCCATAGTAATATATAATAATGCCATAACTATTAATAGTTTAATACTCTATAAGTATGTACTAGAGTATGAGTGCTATAACTCTGGGCTATAACACTAGGCAATATGTAACACTGGACTATAATACATGTCATGGAGTGGGAGGTTGTTGGGCTGGCTACCACTCTGGTTAATGTCACTACTGCAGTAAACCTCCTTTTTGTTTTATTATCAACAATAGTTTATTCGATTACGATACAAAACCAAACCGTGTTAACACGCCCACCACCATAGTACAAAATCACCAAATTATCTAAGACACTAAATTTTCAATTAACTATAATACAATCCTTATTGAGGACACATTCCGCCCCCCGCGGTGCCCAGCGGTCCCGGGAAACCCCCATGGCGCCCGTGGACAGCGCCTAGTCCCTCTCTAGTACAGTAAACCTCCTTGTTGTGCCATGTTCCCGACAGACTGCGCAGAGCCTGCCACTACATCGTGACCCTCCGCTACTTCGAGATGTGCATCCTCATGGTCATCGCGATGAGCAGCATTACACTGGCCGCTGAAGATCCCGTCCAACCCAACGCCACCAGGAACAACGTGAGCTCATGGCTTTGCCAAAAAACATTCTGTTGTAATTCTGAGACAGAGAAAGAGTCCTGTTTGTAATTGGGGGGGGGGGGGGGCTCACACACCAAAATGGCGGCACAGAAACAAAATGGCTGACTTCTACTTCAATGTCACTGGTCAGTGACTCTATGCAGCTGTAGATCGCTAAGGTGTGGGGTGTAGTTTGGCCCAAACTCATAGATAGGGATGGGGATAGGGATGAAAACGCCACAAGTAGATCATTTTATCATCAATTCAACTCACAAATAGTGAAGATTTAGAGAACAAAATGGGTCCTAATGTTAGCATGAGCCCAGGCGTGAGGTTGGCTGGTTTAACATTGCCTGTTGTAGAAGAAAGGATAACATGGAGAGAATTAAACAAGGTACATAAACCGATAGAGGCTTTGGTCAAGTGGAGAGGATGAAGGTATCTCCCTGGACAATAATTGGATAAGAAAGGAGATGAAAATATTTTCCTTTATTTGGGAGTCAGGAACTTCCTCGAAGGTGTAATATTAATGGAAGTAATTGCTGCAAAGATCCCTTAAGATAGACGCAGAATGCTGGAGTAACTCATCGGGACAGGCAGCATCTCTGGAGAGAAGGAATAGGTGACATTTCGGGTCGAGACCCTTCTTCAGACACTTATACCCTTAAAGATATCCTCTGGAGAGAAGGAATGGGTGACGTTTCGGGTCGAAATCCCTTCTTCAGACCCTTCAACCCTTATTAGCTTTGAGGTTAGAATGCGAGCAACTAAGCGAGAGGCAAATAAAAAGTATTATTTATGGTCACAGGCTAAATGATGCACAGACTTTACGGGTCTCAGTCATTATAAGCAACCGCTGGAAAACAATTATCGTTTAATCAGATGTTAGGTTGTGTGAAACGTGGTCTGTTCCAGGTGGCAACAGTCACAATACTGCAGATAAAACGTGTAGGAAAGAACTGCAGATGTTAGTTTCAATCAAAGATAGACACAAAAAGCTGGAGTAACTCCACGGGACAGGCAGCGTCTCTGGGGATGAATGGGTGACGTTTCGGGTCGAGACCCTTCTTCAGGCTGCAGATGTTGCCTTGGGTGTGAAAACATGTTTGCTTGTACTTCCAATTAGAATCTGTCAGAGCTGATGATATATTTTTAATTTAATTAATGACGCCACCATGTCAGGCAGCTTGGTTATTACTCAACATTTTTATTCCTTCTTTTCACAGGTTTTGAGATACTTTGACTATGTATTCACAGGAGTCTTTACCTTTGAGATGGTTATTAAGGTGAGTCAACAGATGCTGGAATTTTGAGCAAAACACAAAATACTGGAAGGACTCAATGGGTCAGGCAGCATCTGTCGAGGGAGTGGATAGGTGACATTTTGGGTCAGGACCCTACTTCAGTTTCCATCTCGGTCCAAAGAAGGGCCCTGACCCAGAACGTTACTTATCCACTCCCTCCATTGATGCTGGCTGACCCACTGAGTTACTCCAGCACATGCGATTTGCAGAAGATAGACACATAGTGCTGGAGTAACTCAGCGGGTCAGGCAGCATCTCTGGAGAAGGAGGATAGGGCACATTTCGGGTCGGGAGCACTCTTGCGTTTTGCATATCTGCAGCCAATTTTGTATCCTTCTCAGGATCCTCCAATATACTTGACATCAATTAAAGTACATTGCCAAATTGCTGATGCGAATATCCCACAAACAGCAATAAAATAATATATTTCTGGCTGTTGGAGGGAAATATTATTCAGGAAACAGATTTCTCCCGTGCTCATTGAAATAGTTCCCTTGGGATCTTTACATCCTCCTGGTAAAGATGATCAGGATACAAGGTGCTGGAGTATCTCAGCGGGTCAGGCAGCATCTCTGGAGACATGGATAGATGGTGTTGGAGTCAAAACCATTCTTCACACTCCATCCATGTTCTCCATGTGAGCGAGTTATACAGAAAATGAAACTCGCCGGGAAAACAGTGAATCTATACGTCCTTTTCCTCATTATTGGTTGCTAAGGGGACTGGGCTTAGCTGTGTTGTCCTTCAACAAGTCTCAGAAACTTGGAGAGGGAGTCAACTGTGGGGCAGTGTTAGAGTTGCTGCCTTACAGCGCTTGCAGCGCCAATGACACGGGTTCGGTCCCGACTACGGGTTCTGTCGGTACGGAGTTTGAACGTTCTCCCTGTGACCGCGTGGGTTTTCTCCGAGAACTTTGGTTTCCTCCCACACTCCAAAGATGTACAGTTATGTAGGCTAATTGGCTTGGTGTGTGTGTGTGTGTAAATTGTCACTAGTGTGTGTGGGATAGTGTTAATGTCGGGGATCGCTGGTCGTTGCGGACTCGGTGGGCCGAAGGGCCTGTTTCCGCGCTGTATTTCTGCACTAGACTAAACTGGCACAGGCTAGATACGCCAAGCCAACCCAAAGGTGAGCAACTAAGGAAAGTTGAAGTCTAGCCACATTGAATGAGTTTCTCTTTCTCTGAATAGATGATTGACCTTGGATTGGTGCTGCACCAAGGTGCCTACTTCAGAGATCTCTGGAATATCCTGGACTTCATCGTGGTCAGTGGGGCGCTGGTGGCGTTTGCTTTCACGTAAGTTTCTTCCCAATCTCCCGTGCCTGTTTTGGAAGCGATTGCTGTCCAGGAATGGCGTTTGCAGTGTGTTTGGTTTCTCCTGATGAGGCACAGTGTGCGCTGCCTCTGCCTGTGTCTCTATGCCTGCAGAGAGAGGAGGGGATGCATGCCGACTGTACTTAGCAAACTTTTCACGTTTTAAGTTTTCATAAGTGTCCAGAGCCAGAACCAGTAGGGCCGGGGCTGTAGGTGTCCCTGGTACAGCTGCTGCCTTGCGTCACCAGAGACACAGGTTGGATCCTGACTACGGGCGCTGTCTGTGTGTTCTCCCCGTGACCATGTGGGTTTCCTCTGGGTGCTCTGGTTTCCTCCCACATCCCAAAGACGTGCGGGTTTGTAGGTCTTCTTCTTCTTGCGTATGGCGTGCACAGCCTAAAGTTGTAGATCAACTTGTTCATTTGATCTTATTGGATTGTGCACATCGGGTTGATTGCATTCGTCGAAACAAGGTGGACCACGTGAAGGTTGCAACCTCCCACCCTGTTTGTAGGTTAAATGACCTCTGTAAATCGCCCCCTAGTGGCTGGGAGTGGATGTGAATGAGTGATCAGTGGTCCTATACCCGGGAATATTCACTCTGCTTATTATTGCCACACTGATGTGAGCACCATCTACAACAAGCAGTGCGGTTACTTCCTCCGGCTACTCCAGCCACGCCTGCCAAACCCGTGGCCGCTACCTCCTCGATTATGGGCAAGGCTGGCAGGAGCGAGGGACCACCGTACCTTATAGAAACAAGGAACCGCAGGTGCTGATTTACACAAAAGGACACAAAGTGCTGGAGTAACTCAACGGGTCTGGCAGGATCTCTGGAGAAGGAGGATGGGACACATTTCGGGTCGGGAACACACTTGCGTTTTGCATATCTGCAGCCTATTTTGTATCCTTTTCAGGATCTTCCAATGTACATTACATCAGTTGTAATATGGGAGACACCACTGCCAAATTGTTGGCGCTAATATCCCACAAACAGCAATAAAACGTGAAAGGCGACGTTTCGGGTCAGGACACTTCTTCAGACGCGACCTGCAACGTCATGTAGCCATGTTCCCCAGATATGTTGCCTGTCCCGCTGAGTTACTCCAGCGCTCTGTGTGTCCTTTTGTGAACACCCCATACCTTTTTTTGTTTTCCCTCCACCAGCCTGACGTGGAAAGATCTTCTCCCCATCATCCAGAGTCCTGAAGCACGTTCACCAACAAAACTGTGGGAGGCAGCTTCAGTGCATGGAGTGTGGTCACTCTCAAGGCAGCAGCTCACCACCAGCTTTTCAATGGTGATTAGGGAGGGATGATAAACACTGCCCTTGCTTGTTGTGAAAGAGTAAATCAATGTCCTGCAAGCCTCCAACCCCATTCTCACCCTCTCCCATCAGGGCCACATGTTGAGGTGGGGGATAGAAACAAGAAAAAGATTCTATACACTTGTGAAAACGCTGAAAGTTGTGAAAATGGCTAAGTAGTGAAAACGGTTCATATGTTGTTCCTTGAATGCCATGCTGTAATGTAGACTGTAGAGCAACAGCAACGAGGGTTTAATTATCGGTTGGGGACTGTGTTTGATTAGTCCACTTTAACTGATAATCACATGAAGTTTCGTTGTCAAGTACTCAAATTTCTGGTGCGTTTGGTACGTTTCCGAGCTTCAATCTTCCATCATTCACCCCGTGCACAAATCTCTCCTGCTTCTGAGTTGTTTGTTCCGCTTCGCATTTCCTTGTTGTCCTCTCATATTCCCCGCCATTTTAATCGTTAGCCACCCGTGGCGACAGGCTGAAGAAGTATCTGGGATTCGGCACCGATCCCCCGTTCATTTCTAGACTAGGAACGCGGGTATCAAGAATAAGTTGTGCTTGCTGTTTGTAACACAACCCATTCAGTTGTCCAAAACTGTTCAGTGTGTGTGGTCTCACTTGGTTTCGAAAGTCAACTAAATCTTGGTACACATCTGATGAGAAGTGGATCTCCAATGCAGTATTGACAATCATATACATTGGCATTATAGAGTGCTCGAACGATTGCATTTTATAAAGGAATTTAGGAGGCTTTGGAATGAATAATCTTAATTATAACGGGAATATGCTTCAATAATATCTACAGCAGTGTAATACTTGCACACTGACCGAAGGTTTAGTGGCTATTCCCTTTGATATCAGTGTAAAATGCTATTGAGGGAGTGCAGCGTAGGTTTACAAGGTTGATTCCCGGGATGGCGGGACTGTCATATGCTGAGAGAATATAGCAGCTGGGCTTGTACACTCTGGAGTTTAGAAGGATGAGAGGGTTTCTTATTGAAACATATAAGATTGTTAAGGGCTTGGACACGCTAGAGGCAGGAAACATGTTCCCGATGTTGGGGGAGTCCAGAACCAGGGGCCACAGTTTAAGAATAAGGGGCAAGCCATTTAGAACGGAGACGAGGAAACACTTTTTCTCACAGAGAGTGGTGAGTCTGTGGAATTCTCTGCCTCAGAGGGTGGTGGAGGCAGGTTCTCTGGATGTTTTCAAGAGGGAGCTAGATAGGGCTCTTAAAAATAGCGGAGTCGGGGGATATGGGGAGAAGGCAGGAACGGGGTACTGATTGGGGATGATCAGCCATGATCACATTGAATGGCGGTGCTGGCTCGAAGGGCCAAATGGCCTACTCCTGCACCTATTGTCTATTGTCTATTGTCTAAATATCACTGCAGGCTGATCATGGCATTACATTTAGCTTAGTCAAGCTGTCGAATTTAGAAAATCGATGTTTAAATGAATCAAGGTGCGTGTAAAACAATCTGAGTGAAAGCACAACGGTGAAGGAAGGAAGTGCAGATGCTGGTTTACAAATAAAAACCTCAAAGTGCTGGAGTAACAGTGGGTCAGGCTGATGCTGCCTGATTTGCCAAGATTTCCACCATTGACACTGGCTAATGCAAATTCCGTCACTCCTGAGATATGGCAGGACCACCAGTACAGCTTCCTTGTGTTTAGTAGATTAATGCTATCTCAATGTTACCTACCCACTAACATGTTAGTTTTAGTTGAAGATAGACACAAAATGCTGGAGTAACTCAGCTGGACAGGCAGCATCTCTGGAGAGAAGGAATGGGCGACGTTTCGGGTCGAGACCCTTCTTCAGACTGATGTAGGGGAGGGGGCGGGACAGAGATAGAATGTAGTCGGAGACAGTAACACTGGTGGGAGAACTGGGAATAGGAAGGGGATGGAGAGAGAGGGAAAGCAAGGGCTACTTGAAGTTGGAGAAGTCAATGTTCATACCGCTGGGGTGTAAGCTGCCCAAGCGAAATATGAGGTGCTGTTCCTCCAATTCGCGTTGGGCCTCACTCTGACAGTGGAGGAGGCCCAGGACAGAAAGATTAGTGTGGGACTGGGAAGGGGAGTTAAAATGTTCGGGACGTCATTGGCATCCAGGTACTCCCATACCCCCTCCACATTGCAATCCCCACCACACCCCCTCCTTGGATCATTCGCTATTAATGAAAGTGGAAAAAATAAATGCAGCTCAAACCATTCAGCAAGTTCGAGACCATTGAGGACATCAGATGCATGACGCAAATCTTGGTCCCAAGATGGCGGACAAACCCAGGTGACTAGTTGCGTGCTGGCCACAGAAGCAGATGTACAGCCACATATTACAATCACTCCACCCTTTTAAATATACACTGCAAACGGCTCGATTGTAATCATGTTCTGTCTTTCCGCTGACTGGTTAGCACGCAACAAAATACCTTTCACTGTACCTCGGTACTCGTGACAATAAACTAAACTCAACTAAAAACATCAATAATTCATCGCATGTGAAGGTGGACGCGAGTTACTACAAAGTGGTAACTATTCAGACAAATTTAAAGTCAAAGTAATATAAATCTTTCAAAATCTCGGCCTTTTAAGCTTCTTGGATTCTCTGAATACTGAATATTTCTCCGCCCTTGACACCAGGCTGACTTGTTGCACGCTGATGTGGTAGGAATTACGTTGTCCGTGTTTGGGACTCGTGATTTGCTCGAATCCTCTTGGAAACAACATGACTGTCTGTCTCCAAGACCTCTTTCTGCTAATCATCACCCCCCCCCCCCTCACCCTCACCCTCACCCTCACCCTCACCCTCATGCTCCCAGTGTATATACAGGATTCATGGAATCACTGGTCTACACCAAATTACTTGTACCAATCACGCCCAGTGGCTTCTAGAGTGGGATGACCTCTCTTGTCTTGCCGGGAACGGCTGAGTGATCCCATCTTGCACGTTGACTGACGGGTTGAGATGGACCCCATTGCCATGCAGTGTAGGTTAGAGGCGAGGTTAGAGCATTGGCAAAGAAAAATGCGACAAGCATTGGTTGCATGTTGCATGTCAGTGCATGCCATAGGTTTCGACGAGAGTCTGTCCCTTCGCCTGCGGGGTAGCGGGTTGCGCCCTTGCCAGGTTGCGAGTTCGAGTCCCACCTCGGGAGACTCTGGGCTGTCGCATCAGTGCTGCACTGGGGGAAGTGTTGCATTGTCAGATGCGACGGTTAATCGAGGTGCCGCCTCCTCCCTCCTTGAGGACTAGGAGGAAAAGCAGCGGAGTTGTCCTTGGTGACCCGGCCAATATTTATCCTTCAAACATCAGCCTTCAAAAAAAAGACTAGCATTGTGGATCTCACAATGCTACACAATCTACCTGTTGAACCACAAGCAATGGTGAGTATGCTTCAAAAGCACCTTCTTGCCTGAGAAACCCTTTAGGCTCTCCGAGTCGGATCCACATGAGATCCAACAGCATAATCAATTGGCACTCCTAGTGTTTCAGAGATTGTTATCAAAGGTGAAGTGTAGACACCAGAAATGACAGCCGTTCAAAGCTTGGTGTGGCATGGTCGAGCTACAGCCTTACAGCGCCCGAGACCCGGGTACGATCCTGACCACCGGTGCTTGTCTGTACGGAGTTTGTACGTTCTCCCCGTGGGAGAACTGCGTGGGTTTTCTCCGAGATCTTCGGTTTGCAAAGACTTGCAGGTTTGCAGGTTAATTGGCTTGGTATAAATGTAAATCGTCCCTAGTGTGTGTAGGACAGTGTTAGTGTGCGGGGATCGCTGGTCAGCATGGACGCACATGCACACAACTACAGGACCAAGACTTTAATTGGAAATCACAGTCAAGATTGTGATCAATTGTCCCTGATACAGAATTGTACCAGACTTGTATTTAACGTTTCTCTTGCTTAGTACAAACCAAAAGTACTGCCAGTAAGACAGGGACGCCTTGTGTCAAGAACATCATTCTAGTGAGTGGAATAAACAAATATGTGCTGTTGTCATTGACCAGTGTCCACTGGGTGGGGAATTGAATTGAATCTGGGAGCAAGACTTGGTATAAGAGGCAAGTCAAGTCAAGTCAAGGGAATTTATTGTCATGTGTCCCAGATAGGACAATGAAATTCTTGCTTGCTGCAGCACTATGGAATATTGTAGGCATAGATACAGAACATAGAAACATAGAAATTAGGTGCAGGAGTAGGCCATTCGGCCCTTCGAGCCTGCACCGCCATTCAATATGATCATGGCTGATCATCCAACTCAGTATCCCGTACCTGCCTTCTCTCCATACACCCTGATCCCTTTAGCCACAAGGGCCACATCTAACTCCCTCTTAAATATAGCCAATGAACTGTGGCCTCGACTACCCTCTGTGGCAGAGAGTTCCAGAGGTTCACCACTCTCTGTGTGAAAAAAGTTCTTCTCATCTCGGTTTTAAAGGATTTCCCCCTTATCCTTAAGCTGTGACCCCTTGTCCTGGACTTCCCCAACACCGGGAGCAATCTTCCTGCATCTAGCCTGTCCAACCCCTTAAGAATTTTGTAAGATTCTATAAGATCCCCTCTCAATCTCCTAAATTCTAGAGAGTATAAACCAAGTCTATCCAGTCTTTCTTCATAAGACAGTCCTGACATCCCAGGAATCAGTCTGGTGAACCTTCTCTGCACTCCCTCTATGGCAAGAATGTCCTTCCTCAGTGTGTCCATATACCATAGAATATATATATACACACACATAAATAAACAGGTAAAGTGCAATAGGCTGTTTTAGTTCAGAGTTTGTTTGCAGTTGTGTTTAATAGTCTGATGGCTGTGCCTTTAGAAGGGAATTTTGTTAACACTTCTACATGCAGAGGGTAGCAGAGAATTGGAAATTTCTCCTGGAAAAGACAAATGAATGCAGGCCAATTGTTAACTGGAAGTTAATCACCTTTTGACAAGCAGAGTTTTCAAGGCAATAAAGTGAGGGATAAAGTTGGTGTCTGTAGTGTCAGGTTTCAGTTGAAATAAAAACAGGTTCAAGGAGCTGCTCGGTGGTGCAGAGGTAGAGTTGCTGCCTAATGCCCCTGTCGCACTTAGGAAACCTGAACGGAAACCTCTGGAGACTTTGCGCCCCACCCAAGGTTTCCGTGCGGTTCCCGGAGGTTTTTGTCAGTCTCCCTACCTGCTTCCACTACCTGCAACCTCCGGCAACCACCTACAACCTCCAGAGGTTTCCTAAGTGGGACAGGGGCATTACAGCGCCAGAGACCCAGGTTCAATCTTGAATCCGTGCTGTCTGTACAGAGTTTGTACATTCTCCCTGTGACTGCACGGGTTTTCTGAGGGTGCTCCAGTTTCCGCTCACACTCCAAAGAAGTACAGGTTTGCAGGTCGATTGGCTATGGTAGGCACAGACTCGATGGGCCGAAGGGCCTGTTTGCACGCGGTATCAAGTCTAAAGCTGCATATCTTCCCATTGTTCCTATGGGAGCAGCGAAAGATCAGCCAGGGATCCCTAACCTGAACAATATTCAGATTCTCCAGTTAGGGAGGTGCATTGGTATCCAGTGAATCCTGCTCAGGGGAGCTGCTATCAAATGCCCAGCAGGCACAGTCCATCCCACATACTCACTGGGAGCAGCGGCATGGACAAGATCAGGAGCAGTGGCCACGAGAGCAATAATGGAAAGGTGACAAACTCAACTCAAGGGGGGGGGGGCGCTGATACAGAAAGAGCCTGCGTTCACCATTTGTGAGTGGTGCCAGTTCTCACCAGCTTGTTTCACCTGGCACCGGTTGGCACTGCATGTTGCAAGCTGAGGACGCACGTCACCGACTCCACCAGTTACCGTTGCCAACCGAGCGCCGGCGCCTTTACGCGCGCCCACCTCCCTGCCACCGTGGTCGACCACGAGCGAGTGCCCGCCCGCTGGCATTGACTTCGGTGGTGTCGCCTTGCCTTGGTTCTGGAGCTGTGCCTGGCTTTGACTTCTCTCCGACCTTGGCAGAGGTGGCTTTTGGCATTCCCCACCAGAGGTTTCTGGAGGAATGCCAAAGGGGTTACGGGGGGTGATGTGTGGTGGGGCGGTGAGGGAGGGGGAGGAGCCATGACCGAGCATTGAAGAACGGCATCCTGCATGACTGAGTTGCCAACGGCCGAGGTGTTGTAGCTCGTGTTTTCCTGTTTAAATCACTTTCACCTTTCTCAACAGGAAGCCACCGACGCCAGATCTGGGGACAAATCAGGAGTCCTCTGAAATGTAATTCAACCAATGCATCTGCTGTGGGGATTTATTAACGACGTGTATTGCACTAATCAGTAACTCATTGGCATTTCCCTGGTATCAGAGGGGCCTCCTCATCTGTTTTTTAACTTTTAATAATCTCCTCTGTATTTATTATTTTCATTACCTCATGCAGCATTATTCCCGTTGCCCGGCGACTGAGATGGATGGAGGCCTTGCCTTGTCCCCCCCCCCCCCCCCCCCCCCCCCCCCCCCCCCCCCCCCCCCCCCCCCCCGACTTCTCAATGCGAGTCATTCAGATGCAAGGTTCGGCCAAGGGGCTTTTCCCCTCTCTCGGGTGGGTCTAACAGATTCCTGGGGCACCTCTGTGGAGAGATTCTGATCATCATTGATCCTTCCTAACGTGACTAAGAGAGAACCAATCTGGTTGTTATTGCAAGTGGACAAAAATGCTGGAGAAACTCAGCGGGTGAGGCAGCATCTATGGAGCGAAGGAGTTGGTGACGTTTCGTGTCGAGACCCTTCTTCAGACTATTATTGCAATGTCCATCTATGTCCATCTACAACACACCTGACAATAATGATCACACATCAGAAGTAAGCGGGACATTCTGAACTGGATGTTTAAGGTGTTGGAGGAAGGCAAGTCTGCATCTTGTCCTTCAGTAGTTAGACCTGTAGGGGAGCACACAGGGATACCAATGTCCTGGTAGTGTGAAGGAAGACCTTCTCACTCGCCAACGCCTCCATCCAGACATCCCACATCAATTCAGGAACCTCTACAAATTTCCAAAGACATTTGAACAAATGCATATGTGGATAGGATGAGGGGAAACCTCATTAAAACTTACCGACTAGTGAATGGCCTGGACAGAGTGGATGTGGAGAGGATGTTTCCACTAGTGGGAGAGTCCAGGACCACAGGGCACAGCCTCGGGATAAAAGGATGTTCCTTTAGAAAGATGAGGAGGAATTTCTTTAGTCAGAGGGTGGTGAATCCGTGGAAATCATTGCCACAGGTGGATTGTGGAGGCCAAGACATTGGATATTTTTGAAACGGAGATCTCCAGATTCTTGATTAGTACGGGTGTCAAAGGTTAGGGGGTGAAGACAGAAGAATGGGGTTGTGAGGGAAAGGTAGATCAGCCATGATTGAATGGTGGAGCAGACCTGATGGGCCGAATGGCCTAATTCTGCTCCTGTGGCTTATGAACTAATGGAAATAGAAAATATGAGTATAAAAAAAAATTAGAAATTACTGGAGTAACTCAGCAGGTTAGACAGAATTTCTGGAATGCATGGATAGGTGACGTTTCAGGTCGGGACTCTTCCTCAGACTAAAATATGAGTAAATGGCTTCTCCTCATCTGTCGCCTGTTGGTTGGTGTGGGCAATTTGGGCCGAAGGGCCTGTTTCCACTCTGGATGGTTCTGTGGATTCCACTCTATGATTTAGATTGTTTTGTCTGGAATGTTGGAGATTGTCAGGAGATTTGATAGAAGTATATCAAATTAAAAGCGTAGATAGGGTAGACAGTCAGAGCATTTTTCCCCAGGGTGGAAATATCCAACACAAGCGGGAATGAATATAAGGTGAGCGGGGGAAAGTTTAATGGAGATGTGCGGGGCAGGTTTATGACACATAGGGTTGGCGGTGGTGGCCTAGAACACATTGCCAGGAGTGGTGGTGGAGACAGATGCAATAGTGGCGTTTAAGAGGCTTTTAGATAGGTATATGGATATGCAGGGAATAGAGGAATATGGATCTTGTACAGGCAGATGAGGTCAGTTCAGCTAGGCATCATATTCGGCACAAACATTGTGGGTCGAAGGCCCATTCCTGTACTGTGCTGTTTGATGCTCCACACTGAAAGGGCAGGCAGGCCAACAACACAAGGTAGGCCTAAAGTCAGCACAATAGCCCTGAAGTACTGAGGGAGCGAAACCTTTCCCGTGATGCCTCACCTTCATTTTAGCCAGGTTAGTCCCTGGGGTAACGGCAGTGTGTTTTGTCGATGCTACTTACCACAGCCACAGGTGGAGATAGAAACTAACACTCAGGGTTGGGGGAGAATAGGCCATTCAGGTGAGAAGTGATGCACTGGATGGTGCTGAGCTTCCAGAGTGTAATTGGAGTTACACCCACTTGGGTATTCCACCTCCCTCCCCGCCTTGTGCCTTATAGATGATCAAACCCATCATAGATGTTCCCGATGTTGCGGGAGTCCAGAACCAGGGGTCACACAGTTTAAGAATAAGGGGTTGGCCATTTTGGACTGAGATGAGGAAATACTTTTTCACCCAGAGAGTTGTGAGTCTGTGGAATTCTCTGCCACAGAAGGCAGTGGAGGCCAATTCACTGGATGTTTTCAACAGAGAGTTAGATAGAGCTCTAAGGGAGTCAAAGGATATGGGGAGAAAGCAGGAACGGGGTACTGATTTTGGATGATCGGCCATGATCATATTGAATGGCGGTGCTGGCTTGAAGTGCCAAATGGCCTACTCCTGCCCCTATTTTCTATGTTTTTATGAATAACTTTGAATTATTGAGTCACTCAACTGAAGGATATCCAGCCTCTAATCCTCCCCTCCAGCCACAGTCGGTAGTGAGAGAAACCAAACCTTCGAAGCAGTACAGCCGTATCTTTGACATTGTAGACTTAACCCATATGATGCCATTGCCCACGTTCCTACAGATACACACTCTGGGTTGGACCAGGTTATGGCCTTAATACCTATCTGGCTGGCACAGTGGTGACCCCGAGATATTGATGAAGGGGGGTACTCAATGAAAGCGATGTCCATGAATGCTGAGAGTAAATAGTTAGGCTTTCACTTGTTGGGAAGGGTTATTGCCTGCCGCTGTTGTGGTGCATATGTTATTGCCATTCAACAGCTCAGGCCTAGGTCCTGCTACATGGGCTGCTTCATCTGCTGAGATGTTGCAGATGCAACCATTAGAATCAATCTCCATTGCTGACCTTACAAAGGAAGGAAGGTCACTTGATGAAGCATTTGGAGATTGTCAGGGACACTGCTCTGAGGAGCTCCAACAATTAAATCCTGGGGCTGTGATTGTAGACTTTGAAGTTCCAAGTTCATATCCTTCATGTAGCCTCTGCCTTCTTTGGATCCACATTTATGCAGGCAATACTTTGATCTGACACAAATTATGATGTACCTGAGATGTAAACTTGTGTCTGACATCAATGGAGGTAAAATGAATGCAGTTGACTTAATGGTACACCAAATTTTTACCTTGCGTTCCACTACATCCAACTGTAATCTGAGTTGGCTGGCATTGGGGATGGTCTCATTGCTGATTCCCTTCATGGTCAACTCTGCCCATCCCATGAACAGGTTGGCCCACAGTGTGAAGTAGCAGAGAGCTACCTTTGCCTTTGACTCTGTATTCTGGAGACTGGGAAAGATTGGGCGGAGGGGGGTTGTGGATCTCGGGACAATTCATTCAAATGCTCTCTCGCACACAAATCCTCAACTTACCACCTGCGGGGTACTACCTGATACTTCACACTTGGGTGTTAAGGAATTATTTTACTGCCTTCTTTCAGTTGGATTGAAAGGCAATCTTACAATCTGCACCAAGCCATTCCATCTAGAGTTTGTATTTTAACCTGCAAGCCAATAACCGTGGCATTTTCTTCCGTTTCCCTCGACTGATAGTTGTGGCGTTCGATAAGATGTTGTTGCCTGGTCCGGGATGGTCTCTGGATAAGGCATGAGCTGACGCACTGCATATCTTCGCACTGTTGTTGGGGGAGGGGGTGGGTGCAGTAAAGAAGTGAGGGCGGCTTGGTGGCGCAGCGGGTAGAGCTGCTGCCTCCCAGCGCCCGAGACCCGGGTACGATCCTGACCTCAGGGGTGCTGATATGTGGAGTTTGCACGTTCTTCCTGCAAAGCTACTTCTTCCCAGCATTCCAAAGACGTGCAGGTTTGTAGGTTAATTTGCTTCGATAAAGTGTAGGGAGTGGATGAGAAAATGAGATAACATAGACTCGATGGGCCGAAGGGCCTGTTTCCCAACGCTATATCTCCCAACTAAATAACCGATTGGAAGGTAGGAATATGAATGCTTTATTCTCCCATGTGATTAAACACAGTGAGGTTCTTAGCTTGCACACACAATGTACACAAATAGCAGCCACCCACAGCACTAACAACGTTATTTTCAGGAGTATTTCTCCACTTGAGAGCTGCAATGAGGATATCCATTGAGTCTATACACCTCCAAAATGTACATTTCCCACTGTGCATTAAACCCCAGATCCCTGTTTACCTGTTGAAACATCAACAGGTAAATATGCGTTGAGCACACGGACTAACGGAATCAAGGGAGATGGGGGAAAAAGCAGGAACGGGGTACTGATTTTGGATGATCAGCCATGATCACATTGAATGGCGGTGCTGGCTCGAATGGCCTACACCCGCACCTATTTTCTATGTTTCTAACCTGGAGCAAAGGTGGTGACTGTGTACCCTGCAGCGGAGGAGATTCATGTTTTATCCAGAGACAGGCACAACCTCGGAATCCATGCAAAGCGGGCATCTACCTGGAATATCACAGGGAAGGTTGCATGCCTGAACCTTCGGTTGGATAACACGGGGGAAACAGGAAACAGGATACTGAACGGGCATCCGTGGTTTATACGTTAACCAGCATGGAAAAATCCGCAACCACCGGTGGTTTTAAGTTTAACTTCCAATTGAAATGCGACATGGATGCCAGTTAGTATTTTATTTGTAACACTCCTGTTGTGTTTTGTTTTCTAACTGGAAGAGACGGATGATTTTGCATTGCGGAGGGCTGGGTTACCTCACTGCCCTGCCCTCTCACCACCTGTGTGGAAATACAATTGGACAGAATGAGTGTTATAAAAAATTCTCCACCGACACTGTTCTGCATCCACATCACAACCGAAGGCGACACTGGAAGTTTTAGTCAAAAAAACAACTTCTCTCTCTCTCTCTCTCTGTGCCGAAAATTGATTTGGTTCAGTTGGGTTCGGTGTCCGATAACTGGGGTGATGTGAAGGCAGACTAACCTAAGGGGAGAACTGGCCTGGTGTTTAAAGAGTTATTGTCGGGTAACCTGATTGGAGTCGAATGTTGGACTTATAATTGCGTGCTCGATCCTGGTGAAGTTTCCCCCCCCCCCCCCCCCCATCCAGAGAAGAAGGCAACTGCAGCTAATTCTCCCAACGAATTCTGCAACGTCGCATGGCTAAGATAACCGGAGTTTTGCACTCTGCTTCTTCAATAACCCCACCCCACCTGTCCCTATTTGCCACCATGTCTGTTCTGCTCCTCCAGGGTTTTTTATAACTGTGCTTCCTATTTTCTTAGTCTCATTCTCCACTGTGCACGCAGTTCGTATTCCAAGCTTTTGTGTCCTCTCTTCACACTGACTTTCTTCTCATCTTTCCTCTCTGCTGGATCAGGAACATTATGGGGTAATATATCTGTTCTATTTCTTTGCAATACTGTCATCAGATTTGCGCTGTGTTCTGTTCTTTTCTGTGTTTCTCTGCCTACGCCTCTCGATTTGAATTCTCCTCGTGTATGTATCTATGTGCCGTCTGATGAATGATTCTGCTGCTGCCCTGCTCAGTGCAAGGCAATCTGTTACTGTGTTAGACTGTTCCAAACCCACTACAACTACTTCACCCTGACAACCACGGCCAATAATGGATGGGATTTATATAGCGCCTTTCTAATACTCAAGGCGCTTTACATCGCATTATTCATTCACTCCTCAGTCACACTCGGTGGTGGTAAGCTACTTCTGTAGCCACAGCTGCCCTGGGGCAGACTGACGGAAGCGTGGCTGCCAATCTGCGCCTACGGCCCCTCCGACCACCACCAATCACTCACACACATTCGCACACATTCACACACAGGCAAAGGTGGGTGAAGTGTCTTGCCCAAGGACACAACGACAGTATGCACTCCAAGCGGGATTCGAACCGGCTACCTTCCGGTTGCCAGCCGAACACTTAGCCCATTGTGCCATCTGTCGTCCCGATGCCCCAATGCAGACATGGCCCTTCTCCCTCAGAACAGTCGGCGTGAGAGAATGGAGCAGCTGGGCTTGTACACTCTGGAGTTTAGAAGGATGAGAGGGAATCTCATTGAAACATATAAGATTGTTAAGGGCTTGGACACGCTAGAAGCAGGAAACATGTTCCCGATGTTGGGGGAGTCCAGAACCAGGGGCCACACAGTTTAAGAATAAGGAGCAAGCCATTTAGAACGGAGACGAGGAAACACTTTTTCTCACAGAGAGTGGTGAGTCTGTGGAATTCTCTGCCTCAGAGGGCGGTGGAGGCCGGTTCTCTGGATGCTTTCAAGAGAGAGCTAGATAGGGCTCTTAAAAATAGCAGAGTCAGGGGATGTGGGGAGAAGGCAGGAACGGGGGGTACTGATTGGGGATGATCAGCCGTGATCACATTGAATGGCGGTGCTGGCTCGAAGGGCCGAATGGCCTACTCCTGCACCTATTGTCTATTGTCATAATTGCTAACCCATTTTAAATTATAACACTTAAGGCGGGCACAGAGGAACAGCGGTAGAGTTGCTGCCTTACAGCACTTGCAGCGCCAGAGACCTGGGTTCGGTTTAAATGGTAAAATTGACCTTAATGTGTGTCGGGTTAATATATGTGGTGATCGCCAGTCGGCACAGACTTGCTGGGCCGAAGGGCCTGTTTCCGCACTGTAGGTCTAAAGTCTAAAGCTGATGTAGAATTGATAGCCTGAAAGTCCCTCTTATATATACCGCAAGGAAATATATGGAGTAACATGAAATGTCTAGAACACAAACTGAATAAAATATGCAGGAACCCCCAGGCAAACGCAGAATGCAGCAAGGATTACAGTGCAAGACTGAAATGAATTTCTTACAACTATGTTCTTTTTATAAGAAGGCAATTTCCTTGTGCCCCTGTCCCACTTAGGAAACCTGAACGGAAACCTCTGGAGACTTTGCGCCCCACCCAAGGTTTCCGTGCGGTTCCCGGAGGTTTTTGTCAGTCTCCCTACCTGCTTCCACTACCTGCAACCTCCGGCAACCACCTGCAACCTCCGGGAACCGCACGGAAACCTTGGGTGGGGCGCGAAGTCTCCAGAGGTTTCCGTTCAGGTTTCCTAAGTGGGACAGGGGCATTAGAAGTGGGACAGGGGCATTAGAAGTGGGACAGGGGCATAACTGTCTTTTTAATCGGTTTTGCAAAGTCAAAGAGCCTTCAGTCTAGAAGTATGGGGAAATTCTTTAAGCAGCGGATTTCGTCGATGAAGGAAGGAGTGTCGGTGATGGAGTCTGTCCATGAGGGCAGATTGTTCCTCAAAAGCTACTACGCTTGCCCTTCATAGGGCTAAGGCATTGAGCCTCTCATCTCCTCTGACCTCAGGATAGTCAGGCCAATGCTATTACTAACAAAAAAAGACAAAAAATAAATACTGGAGGGGCTGTGGTAAAAATATTGTGTTACTACCACAGGAAACCAAGTCTTTTATTCTATTGACCAGCAATGATGTCAACGGTCATGGGGAGAACTCATGGGAATGGGGTTGAGAGGGAAAGATAGATCAGCCATGATTGAATGGTGGAGGAGACTCGATGGGCTGAAGGGCCAAATGCTGCTCCTGTGACTGATGAACTTATTCCAATGTGTTGATTCCAAGTAAGTTGAATTTTGCTCTAGATGTTGAGGTTGGCAGATGTATCAAGATCAGATGAACCCTTGCAAGCAGCTGCAAGACTGAGATTGCTGTCGGTGTTGTTCTGCCAAGTGCTCATGGTCTATTGTTTCCTTGCCAGTGGGAGCAAGGGGAAGGATCTGAATACCATCAAATCTCTGAGAGTCCTTCGGGTGCTGCGGCCACTGAAAACCATCAAAAGGTTGCCCAAGCTCAAGGTAACAAAGACAAACATCGCCCTTGTTTTGGGATGGAATGCTTTATTGTCACAATTATCGAGGCACAGTGAAATTCTTTGTTGTATACCCAATAGCAGCCACAGGTGCTGACAAAGTTACAAAGTACGCTGGCTCCCCCCTTTTGTTCTCCCCCCCCCCCCCCACAGTGGTCCCCCCATACCGGGTCCCCATTGTTCCCCCACCCCTCAAGGCGGTCCTCCACGCTCTCCACGACCCGCGAGACTTCACCGCTGCCCTGCGAGTTGCATGTGGGAGTTACGAGTGTTGAATTCTCACATGTACCAACAACATGCCTCGCGCTGCCTCAACAACGTAGCCATGACCAGTCTCAACCCCCCCCCCCCCCAACCCACGCCCTCTTCTCCACTCTCCCATCGGGCAAAAGGCACAGAAGTGTGAAAATGCACTCCTCCAGATTCAGGGGCAGTTTCTTCCCAGCTGTTATCAAGCAACTGAACCATCTTATCACCAAAGATCCTATAGCGGAGCAAGATAGACCACTCTTGCTAAATGCAATGGGCTGACGTGTAGTACGCAACGGAGCAGAACGTGGGCCTTTTATTCATCCATTTCAGTAACCGGACCCGACCCGACTCGCAGTGTAATCAACGTTGCGGGCGAATAGTTTGTGTTAATAAATTGAAATTCTGAAAATGAGAAGAAGATTTTTCCCAAATAACTTTTATATTTACGAGGATGTTTCCGTAACCGGCTTCCGTCTCCGCACTAGTATCCTACGGGATCTTTGGTGCGGAGACGGAAGCCGGTTACGGAAATGGGGCCGAAAATTACCCACGGATCTGCCCATGACCGTACTACGTATTTTTCGTCGAGTGATCTATCTTGCTCACTGTAGGATCTTTGGTTATCACCAACTAGAGAGTGGCCCTGAAACTACAAACACTGTGCCCAGAGCTCATTTAACAGGGTATTTTTGCATTCTTTATTTTATGACCTGGTTAATTTTGTTGGTGTCTTTTTCCAGGCTGTCTTTGATTGTGTGGTGAACTCTCTGAAGAATGTCCTCAACATCCTCATTGTTTACATGCTCTTCATGTTCATCTTTGCCGTGGTGGCAGTGCAGCTATTTAAGGGCAGGTTTTTCTATTGCACTGACGAATCCAAAGAGTTTGAGCGTGACTGCAGGTACTTGGTTTCATGTTTAGCCCCTATGTGTTCTACCCTGTCAGCCAGGGCCGGCCTTAAGCCAATTGGAACCATTGCTCCCAATTGGGCCCTGCGCCTAAGGGGGCCCCATGCTAGAGTCATCTACTCTCTATGTACTTGTCAGAGGTGATCTACGCATTTTGTTTGTTACTTGTAGGCTTACATGCATGCAATTTTATATTAAAATGTAGCTTAGATCTCTGGTTCATTAACTCGCAGGCACTTTTGATTCCATTCTACCATAGAGATATAAAGTCTATAATAATTAAATACAGTTTAAGAATAAGGAGTAAGCCATTTAGAACGGAGATGAGGAAACACTTTTTCACACAGAGTTGTGAGTCTGGAATTCTCTGCCTCAGAGGGCAGTGGAGGCCGCTTCTCTGGATGCTTTCAAGAGAGAGCTAGATAGGGCTCTTAAAGATAGCGGAGTCAGGGGAGAAGGCAGGAACGGGATACTGATTGTGGATGATCAGCCATGATCACATTGAATGGCGGTGCTGGCTCGAAGGGCCGAATGGCCTACTCCTGCACCTATTGTCTATTGTCTACATTAAATACTTTGAATGATTTTTCTGACTTGTTTTAATGCTGCATTGAAGTCTAAAGCGTGCTTTTGTTTCACACTTCTCTGTTTCAGAGGGCAGTACCTGGTGTATATGAGGGAGAGTGATATTAAGGCACAGAAAAGGGAGTGGAGACGATATGAGTTTCATTACGACAATGTGCTGTGGGCTCTCCTCACGCTGTTCACTGTATCGACTGGAGAAGGCTGGCCAGAGTAGGTATCCCTATTCAAGACCAACATGAGGCAAGAACAGTAACCTCAATGGTTCGTAGACACTAAATGCCCTGTCCCACGGTACGAGTTCATTCCAAGAGTTCTCCCGAGTTTGCCCTGATTCGAACTCGGAGATTTACGGTAATGGCCGCTCGTCGGTACTCGGGGCTCTCGTGGACATTTTTCAACGTGTTGAAAAATCCTCACGAGTCTTCCCGTGCTTGCCTGCCATTAGCGAGTCTTCCCGAGTACCTGCCGTTAGCGTTACGAGCCGCTAAGACACGTCCCCGAGCTCCGACGTACCCGCTACGTTCATTCTCCGTGCTTACCACGAGTTTGATTTTTTTTAAACTCGGGAGAGCTCTTGGAATGAACTCGCACCGTGGGACAGGGCTGTAAATGCTGGAGTAACTCAGTGGGTGAGGCAGCATCTATGGAGAGAAGGAATGGGGGCGTTTCGGGCCGGGACCCTTCTTCAGGCTGAAGCAGAGTCTCACCCGCTGAGATACTCCAGCATTTTGTGTCTACCTTCGATTTTACCAGCACCTGCAGTACTTTCTTAAACTGCAATGGTTTCTTTATCGTCACCTGTACCAGTTACAGTGTAGTGGTGTCACAGTGTCACGGGACCGCCGTGAGGGAGAACAATATACGATCAGTGTGGGGGGGGGGACAAAGGACAATGGGGATCTGGTGTGGGGGAGCTGCAGTTGGGGGGGGAGCAGGGGGGAGAACAAAAGGAGGCAGCGTGCTTTGTAACTTTGTCAGTGCCGTGGGTGGCCGCTATATCTATACGTTGGACAGTCTCTTGCCCAGAGTGGGGGAATCGAGGACCAGAGGACACAGGTTTAAGGTGAAGGGGAAAAGATTTAATAGGAATCTGAGGGGTAACTTTTTCCCACAAAGGGTGGTGAGTGTATGGAACAAGCTGCCAGAGGAGGTAGTTGAGGCTGGGACTATCCCAACGTTTAGGAAACAGTTAGACAGGTACATGGATAAGACAGTTTTGGAGGGATATGGAGCAAGTGGGACTAGTGTAGCTGGGACATGTTGGCCGGTGTGGGCAAGTTGGGCCGAAGGGCCTGTTTCCACACTGTATCACTCTATGACTATAAACTGATTCTCGATCGTCCTGTTGTCTACAGTGTGCTGAAACATTCTGTGGATGCTACCTACGAGAACCAAGGACCCAGCCCTGGTTACAGGATGGAGATGTCTATCTTCTACGTTGTCTACTTTGTGGTCTTCCCCTTCTTCTTTGTCAACATCTTCGTGGCCTTGATCATCATCACCTTTCAGGAGCAGGGAGATAAAATGATGGAGGAGTACAGCCTGGAGAAAAATGAGGTACCGTCGTGTTTGCACGCCACGGTTAGAAATTAAATGCATTAATGTAAAGGGTATTGGGTGACAAATGGGACAATGTCAGAAGTGGGAGCACAGGGTGACATTTCTGTCCCTTGAGAACACTGGGTATTCCCTGCCGAGTGGGTGGCACGGTGGTGCAGCGGTAGAGTTGCTGCCTCACAGCGCCAGAGACCCGGGTTCGATCCTGACTACGGCTGCTGTCTGTACGGAGTTTGTACATTCCCCCCGTGACCTGCGTGGGTTTTCCCAGGAGCTCCAGTTTCCTCCTTCTTTACTCAGAGAGTGGTAGCGGTGTGGAATGAGCTTCCAGTGGAAGTGGTGGCGGCAGGTTCGTTGGTATCATTTAAGAATAAATTGGATAGGCATATGGATGAGAAGGGAATGGAGGGTTATGGTATGAGTGCAGGCAGGTGGGACTAAGGGGGAAAAAAAAAAATTGTTCGGCAAGGACTTGTAGGGCCGAGATGGCCTGTTTCCGTGCTGTAATTGTTATATGGTTATATGTTATATCCCAAGACATACAGGTTTGTAGGTTAATTGGTTTTGATAACATTGTAAATTGTCCCAAGGGGTGGAGGATAATAATAATAATAATAAATTTTATTTATGGGCGCCTTTCAAGAGTCTCAAGGACACCTTACAAAAATTGAGCATGTAGAGGAAAAACATGTAAGGGGAATGAAATAAATAGTAGAGACATGACTAGTACACAAAGTAAAGACAGAATTCAATACAAAACACAGTATGAGGCAATTAATGCACAGATGAAAAGGGACGGGGACGTGGGGCTAAGGATAGGCAGAGGTGAAGAGATGGGTCTTGAGGCGGGACTGGAAGATGGTGAGGGACACGGAATTGCGGATCAGTTGGGGGAGGGAGTTCCAGAGCCTGGGAGCTGCCCTGGAGAAGGCTCTGTCCCCAAAACTGCAGAGGTTGGACTTGTGATAGTGTTTGTGAGCGTGGATCGCTGGTCGGCACGGACTAGATGGGCCGAAGGGTCTGTTTCCAAGCCGTATCAACCTTAACTAAACTAAAGTAAACGAAACTAATTGTACTTGGTTAATGCAGTGCTGTTAGTAACTGAGTTTGTGTTTTTTTTAGCATAATTCATCTATAACTATCTTCACCATATATAGCATTCATAACGCATTTCAGCAATCTACTAATTAAATTCTCCTGAATGAACAGGTTATTTTTACTCATCTAAACAAAGTTATTTTGTTTAACAGAGGTATTACCTCCCACGGTACTTCATTGAAGTGTCCACAATGGAGATATCAGGCCAAGTCCTGAAAGGTTTAGTGTGTGGGAAGGAACTGCAGATGCTGGTTTAAACCGAAGATAGACACAAAATGCAGGAGTCACTCAGCAGGTCTGGCAGCATCTCTGGAGAAAAGGAATAGGTGACGTTTCAGGTACTCGACCAGAAACATCACCTATTCCTTCTCTCCTGAGATGCTGCCTTACCCGCTGAGTTACTCCAGCTTTTTGTGTCTATAAACAGACATCTGCAGTTCCTTCCAACACCTACATGGGGTTAGCAGGTGTTTGCTTTAAGGCTGTTTATTGGTGTGAATGCGTGCTTTGTTCTCTTGCAGAGAGCCTGCATCGATTTTGCTATCAGTGCCAAACCTTTAACTCGACACATGCCACAGAACAAGCAGACCTTTCAGTACAAGATGTGGCAGTTTGTGGTGTCACCTCCATTCGAGTACACCATCATGGCCATGATTGCCCTCAACACTGTGGTGCTAATGATGAAGGTCAGTGCACTGAACTCTCTCCGCTTGCCCTGTGTGCTCTTTAGAACTCTCTACCTCAGGGGCTTTGCACGCTCGGTCACTGAGTACATCCAAGGTTGAGATAGTCAGGCAGAGTGGTAACTGGCCCTTCGGCCCATCTTTTGCCGACACCGGCCAACTACACTAGTCCCACCTGCCAGCATTTGGTCCATATCCCTCTACACCTGTCCTAACCATATACCAGTCTAACTGTTTCTTAAACGTTGGGATAGTCCCAGCCTCAACTATCTCCTCTGGCAACTGGTTCCATACACCCACCACACCACCCTTTGTGTGAGAAAGCTACGCCTCAGATTCCTATTAAATCTTTCCCCCCTTCATCTTAAACCTATGTCCTCTGGTCCTCAACGATTCGGGGATCTATAGACTTTTGGACAGTAAAGGGGCTGTCCCACTTGGCCGATTTTTTCGGCGACTGCCGGCATCATTGACTGACGTATCAGATCACCGAAACAATTTGCGGCATGATGACGTATAGACGCGCGGTGTTTTCTCAAGTGTCGCAACATTTTTTTGTCGCCCTGGATTTTGAAATGTTCAAAACCTTTTGCCGACCCTGATATGACGCCGGCAATCGCCGAAAAAACTCGCCAAGTGGGACAGGCCCTTAAGGAATTCAGAAGGTCCAGGAATTGGTGGGAAAGTGGATGGGTTACGGGATCACCTGTAATCTTATGGAATGGTGGAGCAGGTACCATTGGCCCACTCCTGCTTCAGTTTCTTGAGTTCTTACCGTTTGCCACAAGCAGTTACTCGAGCAGAGATCATCACTTTCCATTCAGGAAAGAGTGGACAGTATTTGACACCAAGGCAGTTCCAGTGTTTTTGAGCAAAGCTAAGTTCTATTAGATTGCAAAATTGTCTCTTCCTATTTTCTTAGAACCAAAGTATATGATCCTCTAGTGGGCATCCTCCTGACGTCAGACCAGGCAGGTTAAGTGAAATAGTTGTTATTCACAAAAACAAGACCAAAACTCGTAAAAACCGCGTGCCTAGCTGAGCTGACAAAACACAGCTCCTGTCGCTGGGAGGGGCGCTGATAACTGACTACAAGCCCGAGAACGAACCCCCGCAGTCACGTGACCGTGCCGACCGATGACGAGGGTTCTGACTTCCCAGCCCCACCACTAGGTGCCGCTAGATTCCCTTCTTTATCACTTCTTCCCCAGCCAACAATGGGCCATTGTGGGCTCCACCCTTCCTTAATAATAATAATGGATGGGATTTATATAGCGCCTTTCTAATACTCAAGGCGCTTTACATTGCATTATTCATTCACTCCTCAGTCACACTCGGTGGTGGTAAGCTACTTCTGTAGCCACAGCTGCCCTGGGGCAGACTGACGGAAGCGTGGCTGCCAATCTGCGCCTACGGCCCCTCCGACCACCACCAATCACTCACACACATTCACACACAGGCAAAGGTGGGTGAAGTGTCTTGCCCAAGGGCACAACGACAGTATGCACTCCAAGCGGGATTCGAACCGGCTACCTTCCGGTTGCCAGCTGAACACTTAGCCCATTGTGCCATCTGTTGCCGGCCTTCTCCTACCTCCAGTTCTCACCCCTCTACTTTCAGTCTGAAGTTGGGTTGAACGTCACCCACCCTTTTACTCCAGGGATGCTGCCTGACCCGCTGAGTTACTCCAGCACTCTGTGTCTGTCTCCAGTTAGCATCTTGACAGGTGGATTCCACACAATGTGGAATCAGTAACCAGACTCTATTTTTCTTATTCTCTTAGTTTTCCGATCAACCGCAGTCTTACGACGATGTTCTGAAGTATCTCAATATGGTGTTCACCATATTGTTTTCATGTGAATGTATTCTGAAGATTGTTGCCTTTGGAATTCTGGTGAGTACATGCCACGAGTCTGATATCATTGGCATTGGCCCCTGATGTTCTGTTCTCCTGATAAGGGTGAAGTAGCCCTCTATCTCCGCTGGTAGCTATCTCCACGAATGCACTATTTGCCAAAGGCAGCATTTCATCCAGGCACCATCTTGCCTGATCTCAACATCTAGGTACTATTGAGGGAGTGCAGCGTAGGTTTACAAGGTTAATTCCCGGGATGGCGGGACTGTCATATGCTGAGAGAATGGAGCAGCTGGGCTTGTACACTCTGGAGTTTAGAAGCATGAGAGGGGATCTTATTGAAACATATAAGATTGTTAAGGGTTTGCACACGCTAGAGGCCGGAAACATGTTCCCAATGTTGGGGGAGTCCAGAACCAGGGACCTCAGTTTAAGAATAAGGGGTAAGCCATTTAGAACGGAGACGAGGAAACACTTTTTGTCACAGAGAGTGGCGAATTTGTGGAATTCTCTGCCTCAGAGGGTGGTGGAGGCCGGTTCTCTGGATACTTTCAAGAGAGAGCTAGATAGGGCTCTTAAAGATAGCGGAGTCAGGGGATATGGGGGGAAGGCAGGAACGGGGTACTGATTGGGGATGATCAGCCATGATCACATTGAATGGCGGTGCCGAATGGCCTGCTCCTGCACCTATTGTCTGTTGTCTATTGTCTACATGCGTTTCCCCAATCAACATCAATGTTGTTTAGTAGTAAAGCAATTGATTAGAGTCATAGAGTCATGCAGCCTGGATATAGGCCCTTCAGCCCAACTTGCCCATGCTGACCAAGATCAACACTTGCCTGCATTTGGCCCATATAACCATATAACAATTACAGCACGGAAACAGGCCATCTCGGCCCCTCTAGCCCGTGCCGAACACTTATTCTCCCCTAGTCCCATCTACCTGCACTCAGACCATAACACTCCATTCTTTTCCCGTCCATATACCTATCCAATTTATTTTTAAATGATACAATCGAACCTGCCTCCACCACTTCCACTGGAAGCTCGTTCCACACAGCTACCACTCTCTGAGTAGAAAAGTCCCCCTCATCCCTCTAAACCTTTCCTAAGCATTCACTTGTCCAAACGTCCAAAATATGTGGTATTTGATGGTCGGCGCGGACTCGACGGGCCGAAGGGCCTGTTTCCACGCTGTACCTCTGAACAAAGCTACGAGCGCGCGCTTGGGGGTCGGAAGGAGGAATCGTTGCTTGAAAACTAACCATTGCTGACGTCGTTGCTTTCTGTTGTTGCTCCACAGAACTATTTTCAGGATGCTTGGAATGTATTTGATTTTGTCACCGTCTTGGGCAGCGTGACTGATATATTAGTGACAGAGTTTTGGGTAAGTGTGATCCAAAATGCATTCAATCTGATCTACAATGCTGGCATCTCTGCAGGAGGGGTGTACGGAGGGTTGGGGGGGCAGCAAGGAGATGATCTTTCTTGCTTCCCATCGCCCGAGTGCATGTTGCCGAACGTGATCAAGATGCCCCCTCCCCGCCCCAGATGTAGCGAGATTTAAGTCTCTTTGATGTTACCAAGTCAGGTTATTGGTGATTCATAGATCCCAGAACTCTGCCATCTGCCCCTGCTGTGTATGTAGTTCTGTTCTCATCAGTGTCTATGCATGTAATCCCAGTGGAAAAATGTGTAGAGGATGCAGCATGTTTAATCAATCAGCAGGGGGGCTCCACAGCCTAATGGTACAGGCAAGGGAAGGCTGGCTTCCCGGCCAGAGTGTTATAATCAGCTCAGCACAACACAAGTCTTCCCTGCTCTTCCTTGCCGCAATGCAGTTCCAGAGCTCTGGCTGTAAGGGGATAAATTCGCCCAAGGGATTTCCCGAAGGGAATATTGCATCTCCCGTGCAGAGGAGGTGGGCGAGATTCCTGGAGGTTTAGGGGACCGAGTTTCTAAGTCCTCACCCACCTGCTGCCCGCTGCAGTGGAGCTAATGTAACAGGACAAATGGACAACTCTCTCCCAATGCACCAAGGTCACTCCAGCACCTGATCATTGATCCTCAGAGAGCAGACGCCACTTGCCTCTGTGTGTGCTTTTCCAGCTCGAGAAGGGTCTCAACCCGAAATGTCACCCATGCCTTCTCTAGATGCTGCCTGACCCAATGAGTTACTACAGTTTAATATAGTCTCCTACTGTGTTTACCCCTACCAAATACTCTTAGAGTACAGTTTGTAAGTCTTAGCTTGATGTCAAGGGACCGTAACTTAATGACTAAATGTTTAAGAAGGAACTGCAGATGCTGGAAAATCGAAGGTAGACAAAAATGCTGGAGAAACTCAGCGGGTGAGGCAGCATCTATGGGGCGAAGGAAATAGGCAACGTTTCGGGCCGAAACCCTTCTTCAGACTTTTTCAGAGGGAGGAGGAGAATTTCTTCAAAGGAGGCATGCCTTGAGGAGATTTCGCAGTGGAGTCTGAAGAAGGATTTCAGCCCAAAACGTCACCTATTTCCTTCGCTCCATAGATGCTGCCGCACCCGCTGAGTTTCTCCAGCATTTTTGTCTTCCTTCTATTTTCCAGCATCTGCAGTTCCCTCTTAAACATTTAGTCATTAAGTTAACTTAACTTAATGACAATGTGTTGCGGGGAGGAAGGGGTGAATGTTTATCATTGAGGATGATGTGTGTGTAAATGGAGTTGAAACTCCATGTTTGGCTCTGTAAACAAGAAGGGGGGTGTTTGCTAATTGTTTATTTCAGGTTCCCCCTTTGAAAGGTACGTGAACTGGAGCATATTCAGTGTTTCTGGACTTTCTTTTGCTGCATGCCTGATGATCCATGATCACAGTGATGGATTGGTTCCACTCCAGTACCTGGCAACAGGCGGGAACTGGACACATGGTGGGGATTAGTTCTTGCTGTGTCCACGCCTGGTTAGGGTCAAAGTGTGCCATTGAACATTAGCCCCCTGTACTATCGACAGAGATCAATGGAATGCAGGTCAAGTGTGCCCACACTCTTGTGTGGGAGTCTTGCTCACTTAACTCACAGTCTTATCTCACAGAGAGTTGTGAGTCTGTGGAATTCTCTGCCTCAGAGGGCGGTGGAGGCCGGTTCTCTGGATACTTTCAAGAGAGAGCTAGATATGGCTCTTAAAGATGGGGATATGGGGAGAAGGCAGGAACGGGGTACTGATTGGGGATGATCAGCCATGATCACATTGAATGGCGGTGCTGACCTACTCCTGCACCTATTGTCTATTGTCCTCGACGCTCAATTTGGGATCTTGCGAGTTTAATGGCCACAATTTGCATTATGTTGCCTGTAAGTTAACCCTCTTTTGTATACAAATGGCAGCACCTTGCTCGAGAGTAAAATGCAAAGCCATGTACAAGGATGTGTATCCCTGCCCAATCCACACTTGTGAACCATTCCTGTGTGTAGAAGTGTGTCGTTATTGTATGTTGATGTAGATCATCAGCAGAGAAAGGAAGTGAGGTGCCGTTAATGATTGACTTTTTTATCTTGTTTTATCTTTTCACATGCTGTCTTTAATCTGTGCTTAAATGGCTCAACGCCTTCTGAAATAACTCATCCAATCAAAATGCACTATGAAATTCATGTGTCCATCCATGTATGCGTGCGTCTCTGTCTCCATGCCAACTAATTTTATAAACGGTTTGCAAACCAATCTCAATGCAATCCAATTCCAATCATCCATCAACAACATCTACATATAGACCACGGTTGGTTTGTGACTTTTTGAGCCTAATGCATTCACGATCTAAGTACCCTTGGCATGGCACGCACTGCTGAACTGTGAACTGCTGTTGTAACTTGCATTGTGTTTTTTAGCATGGCTTTCAGGCTCCCCCTAATCACTTCCGAGGTGTTTAAGAAAGAACTGCAGATGCTGGATAAATCGAAGGTAGATAAAAATGCTGGAGAAACTCAGCGGGTGAGGTAGCATCCATCTATGGAGGGAAGGAATAGCTGACGTTTCGGGCCTTGTTCAGACTTCCCCCCCCCTCCACATCAGTCTGAAGAAGGGTCTTGACCCGAAATGTCACCTATTCCTTCGCTCCATAGATGCTGCCTCACCCGCTGAGTTTTTATCGACACGCTGAGTTTTTATCGACCCGCAGAGTATTTTTATCTACCTTCCAAATCATAGAGAGTTAATTTTACCAACGCCTTAGCATAGCCTGCACAAAGCAAGACCTTAGTTTAGTTGTAGTTACGAGACACAGCGCGGAAACAGGCCCTTCGGCCCACCGAGTCTGCACCAACCAGCGATCCCCATACGCTAACACTATCCGACACACACTAGGGACAATTTAGTCAATTAACCTACAAACCTGTACGTCTTTGGAGGGTGGGAGGAAAAAGAAGATCTCGGAGAAAAGCCATGGAGGTCATGGGGAGAACGTACCAACTCCGTACGGGCAAGCACCCGTAGTCGGGATGGAACCCAAGTGTCTGCCGCTGTAAGCAACTCCTCCACTGCGACACTGCACGCCCCGCAGTACACAGACCAGTGATCACCACGTACACTAGCACCACCTTACACACGAGGAACAATTTACAAATTTACCAAAGCCAATTAACCTACAAACCTGTACGTCTTTGGACTGTGAGGGGAAACCCAAGCACCCTGAGAAAATCCGTGCAGGTCACGGGGAGAACGTGCAAACGCCGTATAGACAGCACCTGTAGTCAGGATCAAACCCGGGTCTCTGGCACAGTATGGCAGCAACTCTACCGCTGCGCCACTGTGCTGCCCTCAAACGAATTGTCTTACATTCATTCACATGTTTGAGATGGATGGCTGTTTAAATCTTTAGAATCAAAAGCTCCTTCGGATTGCGTTTCAGCCTCTAGTCATTGGGCTTCACTTCCTGCTTTGGACTCTTCCACCGCGACTGCGTGTAAAAGTCTTGTGCATGTGCCTGACTGTGCTAATGCTGCCAATTGACCCTGTGAAATATCCATATACAATGGATAAGAATCCTTCATTACGAAAAGCAATATCCCAGATCAGACTAGTATGGGTGTCAGGGGTCATGGGGAGTAGGCAGGAGAATGTGGTAGATCAGCCATGATTGAATGGCAGAGTAGACTTGATGGGCCGAATGGCCTAATTCTGCTCCTATAACTTAAGAACATGAAGATTAATAGCTCTGACAATTTATGTGCAATTAATATATAAGTTAAAACTGATAAATTTTCAGATAACAAAATTCTTCTTTGAATGAGTGTAAGTAAATAACTGTGTTGAATAAGTTGGTTAGTACCAACTTTTAGCCTTCACGTTTAGGTTGGTTTAGAGATACAGCATGGAAACGGGCCCTTCAGCCCACCTTGTCCATGCCGACCATTCACCACCCGCACACTAGTCCAATGCTATGCATCCTACACACAAGGGGCAATTTACGAGGGGCTGATGAAACTCACAGAGTTGCGCCTCTTTGGGATGTGGGAGGAAACCGGAGCGCCCGGAGGAAACCCACGTGGTCACAGGGAGAACGTGGAGTTTGCACGGTCACTCCTTGACAACTGTTACTAAAGCCAGGTCTAGATTTTGGATCCAACTTGCCTTGGATCTCACTGGGCCCAAACCTTGCGGACCTGACTTCCGTAAATGACCTTGTGGAACGTTCCAGAGACAGGACTAGAGCAAGCATTGAAAGGATAATGTAAATCTAATGTTGGGGGGCGAGACAACAGCAAGATGTAGGGTTCATTGGATTTATTTTCATTTTTATTGCTCTCTGCCCTTTCTGTGTGCGGGGACAGTGAGAGTTGGGTCATCGGCATTGATGGACAACGGCATGAGCGGAAATGCTAATTAGCTGCATGCGTTTCCCTCCCCCCCCCCCCTCCCACCCTCCCAGCTCTGTACAAAGACAGAGTCTAGGTTGCTGCATTTTGCTCTTGCACGATAGACAAGGGAGTCTACACTTAATGATAAGAGTTGCGGTTCGATATCTACAGTGTGCTTGCCTATCTTGCTTAAGGTGCATCTTTGCTGTGTGGTAGACTCCACATTATGCCTTGCTTGTGTCAAAGAACAGTGCATTTGGTAGTGTTAAAAATATATAGATATGCAAATATTTATATATCTTTTAACACCTTAACGAGGAAATCCGTTCCTTCCCATGATTGGATGATGGCCAGACTTGTTTACCGGGAGTGTTCTCTTGAGTGGGATTCTTGACTGGTGCAAGCAGAGGGGAACGGTTCAATGCAGGCCGCCTTTAATCTCTGCTCCTTGTCTCGCCTTCTTGCAGAAAAACATCATCAACCTGAGCTTCTTGCGGCTCTTCCGCGCAGCCAGGCTCATCAAGCTGCTGAGGCAAGGCTACACCATCCGCATCTTACTGTGGACGTTCGTTCAGTCCTTCAAGGTAAGACCTGCCGCTGGCTTTGGTGCCTCACTGAGCCGTAAGGGCCTGTCCCACTTACGTGTCCTTGGCACGCACATTACGTGACCTCGTCGTCGTGTTGAGGCGCACGGGCATCGTGTGGCCGGTCCCACTGAGAAGCGCGTGGGGGGGGGGTGTAGTTGTGCGCGACATCGCGCGGGGCTCCGAAATTTTTGTAGCGAACAAAATCTTCGCGCTCAAAAGGTCTATCGCGTAACTGACGGCCAAAGTGGGACAGGCCCAAGACCCTGGCGCGACACAACGTCTCACCTCCAACAGCAGCAGAAGCAGGCAAACGATCGCCGAGCTCGGCCTGGGGCTCACGGCCGTTGCGGTCCGGATCCGCCCCCACTTCTACTCCCAGAGCGGGGGCCAAGAAATCGAAGACTGAAGAAGAGTCTCGACCCGAAACATCACCCATTGCTTCTCTCCAGAGATGCTGCCGGTCCCGCTGAGTTACTCCAGCATTTTGTGTCGATCTTCAAATGACGTCACACGCTCCAGACGGGCGCATGAAGTCGCGCGCGACCTTCGCGGGACTGTCGCGCCTCAACCCGACCACGAGGTCGCGTAATTATCTTGCCAAGGACACGTAAGTGGGACAGGGGCTTTAAGATGCCCGCTTCTGTCAATGGTGCAGGTTTTGCAATGGTAGTTCAGTTTAGTTTAGTCTATTATTGTCACATGCAACAAGCTACTGTGAAAAGCTTTTCTTTGTTGCATGCTATCCAGTCAGCGGAAAACCTATACTTTTTAAAATTTCAAAATATACTTTATTCGAGAAATAAATATATAACAATACACGATCCTTACATTCTCGGAGGCTATACATACATTCCAATACTGCTTACACAAATTATACAAGTTGTATTTTTTCCCCCCCACTCATGTGGCCCACTGGCGTGGAATCCCTTCACTTTATTTTGAGGGGCGTCTCCACCACACCGTGCCCCCCATGTCCAGCCGCAGAAGGACCCTAGACTGTGGTCCTCCCCCACCGAGCCTTGGCGTTGGCTGCACCGAGCTTCAGTGCGTCCCTCAGCACGTACTCCTGCAGTCTGCAGCGGGCCAGTCGGCAACATTCCCCGACGGCCATCTCGCTCCGCTGGGTGGTCTATACATGATTACAATCAAGCCGTCCAGATACAGGATCAAGGGAATAATGTCTAGTGCAGGATAAGGTCCAGTAAAGTCCGGTTAAAGATAGACTGATAGTCTCCAATGAGGTAGATGAAAGGTCAGGACCGCTCTATAGTTGGTTATAGGTCCATGAGGGGAGTTAAAACTCGATTTGAGTTCTAAACCTGGGCTGAGAGGGTCAGTGTGTGGGTCAGTGTGTGGGTCAGTGGGACTTCAGTTTAGTTCAGTTTATATTGACACCATTTGTTTGACCAGATCTTGTTCATGGACAGCCTCAATCCTCTTTACTCGAAGGAAATCGACCCCCAGCTTCTCCAGTCTGAACCTCTCCCTGTAATCCCTTAATCCAAATCTTTTCTGAGCCAGCACATGCTTCCTCAAGCCTAGCCTAGTAACCTAAACTGGACTGCTGATTCCTCATTTGGATCAGCCCAGTGGTTGGGAAATATTCCACAATGTGTCCCGGTTTTTGTATTAATTGTCTCTTACTAATGAATCCATGGATCTCACACGCTGTATTGATCACTCTCTCAACCTACCCAACCACCCTCAAGCATTAATGGACTCACCCTTCTGTCCAACACGCCCTTTGCTATCAAACCATGAATGGGCCTGTCCCACTTACGCGACCTTTACAGGCGACTGCCGGCACACGTCATAGGTCGCCGAAATTTTGAACACGTTGAAAATTCAGCGGCGACTCTTTGGAGACCTCTCACGACCATAGGCTGTACGGTCGTGAGAGGTCTCCTATGGTTGTGAGAGGTCTCCTATGGTCATGAGAGGTCTCCTATGGTCATGAGAGGTCTCCTATGGTCATGAGAGGTCTCCTATGGTCGTGAGAGGTCTCCTATGGTCGTGAGAGGTCTCCTATGGTCTTGAGAGGTCTCCTATGGTCATGAGAGGTCTCCTATGGTCTAGAGAGGTCTCCTATGGTCATGAGAGGTCTCCTATGGTCATGAGAGGTCTCCTATGGTCATGAGAGGTCTCCTATGGTCATGAGAGGTCTCCTATGGTCGTGAGAGGTCTCCTATGGTCATGAGAGGTCTCCTATGGTCATGAGAGGTCTCCTATGGTCATGAGAGGTCTCCTATGGCCATGAGAGGTCTCCTATGGTCGTGAGAGGTCTCCTATGGTCGTGAGAGGTCTCCTATGGTCATGAGAGGTCTCCAAAGAATTGTAGTGTCTTTCTGGTTGCCGCTGAATTTTCAACATGTTGAGAATTTCGGCTACCTATGACGTGTGCCGGCAGTCGCCTGTAAAGGTCGCGCAAGCCCTTTATCGTCTTTCCTTATTGCTTCTACCGAGGTGTATCATTACCTGCCTGGATGATTTTATTTTTCAGGCCTTGCCTTATGTCTGTCTATTGATCGCGATGCTGTTCTTCATTTATGCTATCATTGGAATGCAGGTGAGTCAAGGTTTCTCTTCGTAATCCGAGGGTTTGGGTAGATGGGGGAGGGAATGTCCACATTTTGGAACATTGTCCAACACTACTAATGACCTTAGACACAAAATGCTGGAGTAACTCAGCGGGACAGGCAGCATCTCTGGAGAGAAGGAATGGGTGATGTTTTGGGTCGAGACCCTTCTTCAGGCTGAAGGAGGACTCTTTCAGTCTGAAAAAGGGTCTCGACCCGAAACGTCAGCCATTCCTTCTCTCCAGAGATGCTGCCTGTCCCGCTGAGTTACTCCAGCAATCTATCTTCAATTTAAACCAGCTTCTTTCCTACACCACTGATGACTGTTGTGTTAGGTTTTACCAGAATTTTACGGGTGTTGTTATATCTTTTAACAAAAAACTGAAAATGCATTTAATACATAATATCAAATACCTAAACTGTAGATGAGCTGCTATTTTCATCCAATGTTTGAGAAGGACATTTTAGCTAGCGCTGGGTTGTATTGGCATGGACTCAATGGGCTGAAGCATTGGTGGAAATCCTGGGGGGGAAGGGGTTGGCTGCAGTTCCCAGGTGGTCTCACCTGCCCCAGGACTGGTTGCAGTTCCCAGGTGTTCTTACCTGCCCCGGGACTGGCTGCAGTTCCCAGGTGGTCTTACCTGCCCCAGGACTGGCTGCAGTTCCCAGGTGTTCTTACCTGCCCCAGGACTGGCTGCAGTTCCCAGGTGTTCTTACCTGCCCCAGGACTGGCTGCAGTTCCCAGGTGTTCTCACCTGCCCCAGGACTGGCTGCAGTTCCCAGGCCACGAAAACTAATTGAAAAAAAATACACCTGCAGGCTGGATGATTTTGGGTTAAGGGCCAGATCCGGCCCGTGGGCCGAAGGTTGCCAACCCCTGTCCTAGATGTCAGGCCTCATTGTGTGTCCCCCCCCCCCCCCCCGTCCCCCCCATGTTTTAAAAGCGATTTCCGCCCATGGGCTGAACGGCCTGTTTCCTTGCTGCAACTCTAAACTAAAGCTGACAGTTAAATTGTTTGTGGATAACAACACTAGTCGACCTCTTGCAAGCTGGGACTGGCAACGTTGTCCAATGATGGGGTATGGTTCTGTGGTCACCCAGAGCTGATAAGGTAAAGCTAACCATCTAACAGCAAACTCCAACCTCACCCACTCCGCCCCCCCCCCCCCCACCTGACCCGCTGAGTTACTCCAGCACTCTGTGAAACGTCACCTATCCATCTTCTCCACAGATGCTGCCTGACCCGCTGAGTTACTCCAGCACTCTGTGTCCTTCTTTAATATTAACCAGCATCTGCAGTTCTTTGTTTCTACGATCTCAGGCTGGTGTTTGGTTTTGCAGGTGTTTGGGAACATTGCCGTTGATGATGATGAAGACAGCGAGATCAACCATCACAACAACTTCAGGACATTCTTCCAAGCCCTCACCCTACTTTTTCGGTGCGTATCAATATATATATATATATTTTTTTTTCACTTTAGTCTTTATTGCTTTTATGCATACACAAATAAAACACAAATATAACAACAAAACATACAACAATGCAGTGAAACGTACAACAGTGCAGCGAGGGGGGGGGGGCATTCAGTTTGCAATTAATGATGCAGTATGCAGAACTATTTTTTTTTTTTTAATATTTTATTTTATTAGAAGTAAGTACAGTCATATGGCACCAAAGTGCCTAATATATATTTTCATAATACATTTTATGTACAACTTCTTTTTTTGTTGTTGTTACATTGAAAAAAATTAGAATAAGAAAAAGAAGTTAGATAGTAAAGGATAGAAAGATGTGAAATATATAGTGTGTGAAAAAAGAAAACGAGTAAATGAAGAAAGTTGAGAGAGAGAATAGAGAAAATAAAATAAAATAAAAAAGAAAAGGAGATCATTATTTATAATCAAGAACTATTTTCTTATTAAATTATTTTCCAATAACTTACATTATTGTCAATAAAATTATGCAGTGTTGATGTCTTTATTTCTATGCCTAATCCATTTTCCCATTTTCTGTTAAACCTGCCTTCTTTCACTCTTAGAGAATATGTCATTTTCTCTATGACAAATATTTCCGGTACTATGTCTAACCATTGTCTAAGTCTGGGTGTATCCACTGCAAGCTAGGTTCTTGTAATGGCCGTTCTGCCAGCAGTCAGTTGGTACCAATAAATGTACTCATCGTTTCTGGGTGAGGCAGCATCTCTCCAGAGCATTTTGTGTCTCCCTTCGATGTCACCAGCATCTACAGTTCTTACTTAAGCTCTAATAATAATAATAATGGATGGGATTTATATAGCGCCTTTCTAATACTCAAGGCGCTTTACATCGCATTATTCATTCACTCCTCAGTCACACTCGGTGGTGGTAAGCTACTTCTGTAGCCACAGCTGCCCTGGGGCAGACTGACGGAGGCGTGGCTGCCAATCTGCGCCTACGGCCCCTCCGACCACCACCAATCACTCACACACATTCACACACAGGCAAAGGTGGGTGAAGTGTCTTGCCCAAGGACACAACGACAGTATGCACTCCAAGCGGGATTCGAACCGGCTACCTTCCGGTTGCCAGCCGAACACTTAGCCCATTGTGCCATCTGTCGTCCTCTAGCGTGTACAGGCCCAGAGCGTTGAAACGCTCCACGTACGTTTACACAATCAACGCCGGAGCTAACCTTGCGTCTATGTGTGTTTCAGGAGTGCCACAGGAGAGGCCTGGCACAGCATCATGTTGTCGTGTTTGGGTGGCAAACTGTGTGACCCTCGCTCGGGCATCGCGGGCCACGAGTGCGGCAACGAGTTTGCCTATTTCTACTTTGTCTCCTTTATCTTCCTCTGCTCCTTCCTGGTAAGTGACGCACCCAACTGCAGCGAAACGTGACCTTTCTTGGGACAGGAGAATGGGGTGAGGAGGGAGAGATAGATCAGCCATGATTTAATGGCGGAGTAGACTCGATGGGCCGAATGGCCTAATTCTGCTCCTATCTCTTATGAACGTATGAAATCAATATTCATGCTGCTGGGTTGTAAGCTGCCCACGCGAAATATATATATATTTTTTTTAATATTTTATTTTATTAGAAGTAAGTACTATCATATGGCACCAAAGTGCCTAATATATATTTTCATAATACATTTTATGTGCAGCTTCTTATTTTTTTTGTTATAATAAAGAAAGATAAGAATAAGAAAAATAAATTAGATAGTAAAGGATAGAAAGATGTGAGATATATAGTGTGTGAAGAAAAAGAAAAAAGACGAATGAGTGAAGAAAGTTGAGGAAAAGAAAATAGGAAAAAAAGAATAAGACTTAAAGAAAAGAAGTAAGGAGATCATTGTTTATAATCTTCACCATCCCTCGTCCAGTCCTGAAACAGTTAGTTTTTACAATTGTGTTGCACCATATGATTCCAAAAAGACGACAAGTGGAGACCAACTCGTTATGAATTGGTCTGATTTATCCATTAGGAGGAATCGCATTTCCTCAAGATGTGCGGTGTCCAACATGCTTGCGATCCACATTTTAAGCGTTGGTATTGATGTATTTTTCCAAAATTTAAGTATTCATTTTTTTGCTTTTATTAAAGCATAATTAAAAAATAAATTTTGAGATGTGTTCAATTTATTCCCATCTTCCCACGCGAAATATGAGGTGCTGTTCCCCCAATTTGCGTTTTGTACCTGTGTGGTAATAATAAACTGAGCTGAACCAGAGCTACAGTAAGTAGTTCATACAACTTGTGAGTTTTGTGTTTCTCCATTAGATGCTGAACCTCTTTGTCGCTGTGATCATGGACAACTTTGAGTACTTGACAAGGGACTCGTCCATCCTGGGTCCTCATCACCTGGATGAGTACGTCAGGGTGTGGGCTGAGTACGATCCTGCTGCCCGGTAAGTCTGTGTCTGCCGCAAGTCTCCTTCCCCGTGCAGAATTCCGGGAGATGGGAAAAACATAGAAAAATAGGTGCAGGAGTAGGCCGTTTGGCCCTTCGAGCCAGCACCGCCATTCAATATCATCATGGCTGATCATCTAAAATCAGTACCCCGTTCCTGCTTTCTCCCCATATCCCTTGATTCTGTAAGCCCTCACAGCTAAGTCTAACTCTCTCTTGAAGACATCCAGTGAATTGGTCTCCACTGTCTTCTGTGGCAGAGAATTCCTCAGATTCACAACTTTCTGGGTGAAAAACTCTACAGGTTCAAAACTTTCTGGGTAAACGCAGAATAGCAAGCCACATCCACACTGGTGTTGGAAGCAGTGTATCTTAGCACCAACGGGACTGCCATAAGGTGCTCACTGTTTGTTCTGGGAGTCGGGGACAGTCGGCAATATCTCCCAGCTCGGACCCAAGCTCCACAGTTGTGGGAGGACTGGGGTGGGAAGGGGTGTGGTGGGGTGGGGGCTTAGTTCCTGCATCCTTCTGGAAGACCTGACATAGACATCTTCTTTCAGGACGGTAGAACCTCCCTGCTTAACCTTTCTTGATTAGTACGGGTGTCAGAGGATATGGGGAGAAGGCAGGAGAATGGGGTTAGGAGGGAGAGATAGATCACCCATGATTGAATGGCGGAGTAGACTTGATGGGCCGGATGGCCTAATACTACTCCTATTCCTTATGATATAACCTCTTTAACCTCAGCTTAAAACATGATCAATGTCCAACTTTTCTGAGCTCTGATGTGCGGCCATTGAGCTGAAACATTAATTCTATTCCTCTCTCTGCAGATACTGTCTGGCCCGCTGAATCCTCTCCTTATTTCCCATTCTTATTTCCCATTTCCAGCCTCTGCAGTATTTTGATTTCCGAGTCTTGAGAATCCCCTCTGCAGCCTCCGTAGTTCTGTCACTTCCTCCCCATACAACGATTGTGGTTACACATTTCTAGTTGATCTGGCGATGAACCTTGGTGTCTTCATAAAGCATTGCCTGCTGTAGGCACGTGCGCCCAGATAGAGATTTGATTCGATTCCAACCGATGCTCCCTGCAAATGCTCCAGAAAGCGAGAGACCTTTAATGAATCACCTCTCTGGAGTAAAAAAAATATCATTATATTGGCGATAGACACAAAATGCTGGAGTAACTCAGCGGGACAGGCAGCATCTCTGGAGAGAAGGAATGGGTGACGTTTCAGGGTCGAGGTTCTTCTTCTTCAGAAGATGGGTCTGAAGAACGGTCTTGACCCATTCCTTTACTCCAGAGATGCTGCCTGCCCTGCTGAGTTACTCCAGCATTTTGTGTCTATCTTCGGTGTAAACCAGCATCTGCAGTTCCTTCCTGCACCATTATATTGGCAATGGGACAGGGACAAGATTCAGGGGACAGTCTGGATACATTTCAAGAGAATACAAACCCTCCCCATTTGCTTGAGGTAAATGTACGCTAGAGTAATTGCTGCTATTCTTCTCCATTTCAGTCATCTTTGGAGTCTATGACCCCACACTGTGGAAGCTGAGTAGCTACACAAATGTCCCTCATCTGCCCTGTTGTGTGAAGTGAAAATAAGTTGCCCACTGAAAATAATAGCAGAGGAAATAAGTTGATCAGGGGTAGAATAGTGGAGGCCAACTTGAATAAATGAAGTCCTTCTCTGATGGGGCATGTTCCTTCCTGCCTTCCCCATTCTGTCACCAGACCAAACTAAAAGTTTCTATAAATTCCCTTCCGTTCGTGATTTGTATTGCACCAGCCTTGTCCACGATGTTGTGTGTCGACCCTGCTGTGATTTCTTCGTCAAATGTCTTCTGGGACACCGTGTTATTTTAACAACAACAACAACATAAAAAAAATGTTTACTGCAAGTTCTGTGCTGGAAATGTGTGGCTAATCTTAAATTCATCCTACATCAGTTTAAAGTTGCATTGTGTTGTCAAGGCGTATCCTGGCTTTGAGATGTTACTAGAACCATATTGGTGGCTCACCGAAGTGTTACTGCTTCACTGTTTGCCCTGGTGCAGCAGTAGAGTTGCTGCCTTACAGCGCCAGAGACCCGGGTTGGATCCTGTCTCTGGGTGCTGTCTGTGCGGAGTATGCACGTTCTCCCCCCTGGTCTCCTCCCACACTCTTCTTCTTCAGAAGAAAAGTCTCAACCCGAAACGTCACCCATCCCTTCTCTCCAGAGATGATGCCTGTCCCGCTGAGTTACTCCAGCAGTTTGTGTCTGTGTATCTCAGGTTTGTAGGTTCATTGGCTTGGTGTAATTGTAAATTGTAAATTGTCCCTAGTGTGGGTGGGACTAGTGTTAGTGTGCGGGGATCGCTGCTCGGCAAGGCCTCAGTAGGCCGGAAAGCCTGTTGTCGCTCTGTATCTCTAAACTAAACTAAATTAAAACTTAATCATCCCCCAAATTCCTTGCAATTTATGAAAATATTATTGGCATTACATGTTCAAGAAACTCTCCCTATTTAGACCCAAGCAATTAAAACATTTGCTTTAATCTGCCATACCCACAATGGAAAGGTAAATATTGGAATAGCGCTTTCTGCCACAATAGCTGGTCAGCTCAAGACCTGAGTACAGAGGAGTGTGAAATTATTCTGGAGTTTGAGTCATTGACTTCCAGAGATTTACAACACAGACTGAGGCCCTTCGGCCCATCATATCCATGCTGGGAAAATACCAAACACATAGACAGGAAAATAGGAAATAACGGGATACATTATTGGGGATATTATGTAAACCGGGGCCCTGATGTATTAAATATAAGTAGAGCTAATCTGATTATGGGCGGCACAGTGACCCTGGTTCGATCCTGACCTCGGGTGCAATTTGCCTGTGACCGTGTGGGTTTTATCCAGGTGCTCTGGTTTCCTCCCACCTCCCAAAGATGTGCATGTCTGTAGGTTAATTGGCTTCTGTAAATTGCCCAGGATAAAACTAGTGCTGATCGCTGGTCAGCGTGGACTCGGTGGGCCGAAGGGCCTGTTTCCGCGTTGCATCTCTGAACTAAAGAAGATAATTGGGTGATCAGTACTGTTATAAGGCCACTGCCGACTGTATGAAACACACCGAATAAAGCTTTGTCAAAGGTAAAATAGGCAAATTAAATCTTTGCCATCCTCTGCAACTTTAAACATCTGATTGTCTGGTTTGTTGGTGATTTTTGTTCTGAAAGTTACTCTTCCCAGCGTGTGTCGAAGGCAATACCCTGGTTGTATTCTGTTACAGTAATGGGGTCATCTAGCTGTTGTCTGCCCTGCAGCGTAGGGTTTGCTACCATTAAGTGTGTTGATACCATAAGTAGTTGCTTACTGGACTGTCCATAGATGTGGCAACCCATAGCTGATACATACAATGAGGCCGGTTTCTTCCCACATCCCAAAGACGTGCGGGTTTGTAGGTTTGTAAGTGATAGGAATAGAATTAGACCTTTCGGCCCATCAAGTCTACTCCTCCATTCAATCATGGCCGATCTATCTCTCCCTCCTAACCCCATACTCCTGCCGTCTCACCATAACCTCTGACAACCGCACTAACGAAGAATCTATCTATCTCTGCCTTAAAAATCCACTTTGCCTCCATAGCCGTCTGTGGCAAAGAATTCCACAGATTCACCACCTTCGGACCAAAGAAATTCCTCCTCATCTCCTTCCTAAAGGAACGTCCTATAATTCTGTGGCTATGACCTCTAGTCCTAGACATTCACATTGAGCAAATCTTAACACCTACCAAGCCTAATCTCCAGAGCTGAATGAATTGTAGCAGGCTCATTGCATTTTTAAATCATTTTAATGAACGTCCCTTAGGTTAGGTTTCTCAATCATAGTCATAGTTATACAGGCCCTTCGGCCCAGCTCGTCCATGCTGACCAAGATCCAAGCTGCCTGTATGTAGCCCATATCCATGCAAACCTTTCCTATCCATGTACTTGTTCAAGTGTATGTTAAATATTGTTATGTACCTGCTTTAACCACTTCCTGAGTTTTGAAAAAGGATCCTGACCTGAAATATTGTATGTCCATTCCCACCACCGCTGCCCGACCCGCTGAGTTCCTCCTGCAGTTTGATTTCGGCTCAGCATACTGGCGAATCCTCTGTTCACCCTGTTCGAGCTTGTTCGCTCATTCTTGGGCTGTAGGCATTGCTGGTGCCAGCGTTTGATTCCCATGAGAAGGCAGTGGTGAAGTATCACTGTAGTCCATGCGATGGCCATCCTCCTCACCCATGCAGTGAGCGAGAGAGGTGTCACAATCCATACCCAAAGAATAATGGCGATCCATTGAGATGATTAGGATGTGGAATGGAAGCTGCAGGCACTGGTGCTCCTAAGCATCTGCCGGCCCCTATCCTGTCAAGTGGTTGACATCATTGGTTTGTAGATGATGTTGCCTTGCTGTAGATTAATTTCAAGTTACATTACAAGCAGGTTCAATTCCACCTTGTGCGGCACGGTGGCACAGCGGTAGAGTTGCTGCCTTACGGCGCCAGAGACCTGGGTTCGATCCCGACCACGGGTGCTGTCTGTACTGAGTTTACACATTCTCCCCGTGACCTGCGTGGGTTTTCCCCGGGTGCTCCGGTTTCCTCCCACACTCCAAAGTCGCACAGGTTTGTAGGTTAATTGGCTTTGGTAAAATTGTAAATTCTAGTGTGTGTGGGATAGTGTTAGTGTGCGGGCATATCTGGTCGGCACAGACTCGATGGGCCGAAGGGCCAGTTTGCACACTGTATCTCTAAAATCTAAAAAAAAACACATTCATTCCACCATCTCAGATGTTAATTCTGGCATCTTATCCCCTACCCAGGCAATCGGAGATGCAGCTAAGGCTATAATTATGATGATAGCTTTTACTACTTATGAGAACCTTCACAAACTAACTCCACATGAATGATGTGCAGGTTTGTAGGTGAATTGGCTTGGTATAAATGTAAATTGTCCCTAGTGTGTGTGTGTGTGTAGGATAGTGTTAATGTGCGGGGATCACTGGTCAGTGCGGACTCGGTGGGCCGAAGGGCCTGTTTCCGCGCTGTACCTTGAAACTAAACTTGGACTGAAGGGAAATTAGAGGGATGGAGAGTTTGGGTTGCTGGTCAAGCCATTGGCTCAGGGAATGGCACCTTGTGTAGGGTGGGATTCAACCACCGGTCGGTGTGACTGCAGAACTGTTGCAAACCAGCCAATTGGATTCTCAGATGTGCTGTGCTTTACGATGATGTTTTATACCTTTACGCTGCTCGATGTTAATCTGTGAAAGTTCTCTGTTTGACCCTCGCAGCCATGTTTTCACTAACTGATTGTATTCTTTTTCCAGTGGTCGCATTCATTATAAGGATATGTACAGTTTATTGCGTGTTATCTCACCCCCTCTGGGCTTAGGCAAGAAATGTCCTCATAGGGTGGCGTGCAAGGTTTGACTTCCACTAAAGCTACCAACCTCGGCATCAATGAATGAGTGTGCTTCCTCCTTGTTTATGCATTTCTTGGAGTAGAATGTACAGGAAAATGCAGTGGGCTAGACTATCCAGCATGGAATATGCACATCTACCTCAGCCTCAGACATTGCTGCTTGTATGAACCTAAACCACCTGGCATCTCTGGTTCAGTAGTGTTCATTGCTGTCGGGGACAGAAACTGCATTGACATAGACCGCATCTCCTCACAACAGGCTTCTCATCAAAGATTTCTCTTTCTGTGCGTCTCTATGCAATAGTTAAGACAATTGCATAGGAATTGGGGTGGATTTCTGTGTTTGACAGACCCGTAAAGAATAACCTTGTAATTTTTTTGTTTTTTTGTTTTTTTTGTTTGTTCCCTTCCGTTTTTTTTTTTTAACCCTTTACTTCGTCTCGGACGCATCCTCTTTATTGCCTCATTTCCGCTGCACAGTGGCCGCATCAGTTACACTGATATGTATGAGATGTTGAGACACATGTCTCCACCTTTAGGCCTGGGAAAGAAATGTCCTACGCAAGTTGCTTATAAGGTAGAAATGTGTCCTTAGTGTTCAGTGTGTCGGGGAAGCTCTGTGAACTGCTAGGGTCAGGGTTCGTGCAGTCCAAATGAAGTGGGAGGAGTCGGGAGAGGGTTACTGATAAATGCAATCGACCTATTAGGTTGACGGAACCATTACCTAAAATCAAACCCAGTTTTTCTACCTTTAGGAGCCCAACAAGCCCTCCTTTAGGAGCCAATAATCTCCTAAAATTACCGACACCGGTTAATTGAAAACACGCCTAATTCACATCCTCACAGTAATTTGACCCAACTCTTGGTTTTCAAATATCGATTAGAAATATAGAAACATAGAAAATAGGTGCAGGAGGAGGCCATTTGACCCTTCGAGCCAGCACCGCCATTCATTGTGATCACGGCTGATCGTCCCCTATCAATAACCCATGCCTGCCTTCTCCCCATATCCCTTGACTCCACTAGCCCCTAGAGCTCTATCTAACTCTCTCTTAAATCCAATTGAATTGGCCCTAGGTGCATGAAATAAATCTCCATCTTTGCCATTAGAATTTAACAAACTGAGGATCAGTGAGCCTAGAAGTAAGATCTTGCTACATCTCACAGAAGCGAATCACTCCTGTGTTCTTCCCCCACCCCACTTCCCTTTAATATGTTCCCATCTCTCCCTCCCTTTCAAACAGTTTTCAATGGCTCACTGCCATGCTAGGAGCACGGACAAGCAATCTACCATCTTCTGCTGAGACAGTGTTAGTCATCAAGGACTATCTTGTGAGAAATGGTGTGAGGTTCCGAATCCTTCGAAGATTTAGCGCTCATTGTCTTATTAGCTCAGCTTACACTCACTAGCGGTCCCACTAAATTAGGTTTAGAGATAGGTCTCTTCATTCTTGGAGCGTGGATCTCAGTGCAATGCCAGGATTAGTTGTTCACCAAAGATAGACACAAAATGCTGGAGTAACTCAGCGTCTCTGGAGAGAAGGAATGGGTGACGTTTTGTGTCGAGTTTCGATGTCTCGGGTTCGCGGAGTTACTCCAGCATTTTGTGTCTATCTTCGGTGTAAACGAGCATCTGCAGTTCCTTCCCTCACATTAGCTGTTCATCCCTGAATTGAGGCAGTAAGGAATCGACCATGTTATTGAGTCTAGAGTCACGTATTGGCTTGACCAGACAACGCTGGTGAAATTTCCATCACTGAAGGATATTAATGATCTGGATTGATAATTTTGGCAACCCAGCAGCAACTACAGTTGAGGTGATTTAATTATTGGAAGTTAAATAGCCCCAGCTTCTGTGGTGGGATTGGAACTCAGTTGCTCCAGAGCTCTGGTCCAGTAACATAATAAATGGGATGCTCTACTCATAGAACCTGTTAAACTCCTGTGTTCCCCACAAGCCACTCGTGCTATAATCACACTGGTCACTTTAAAAAAAAAGATAAAGCACTCTGAATTTAGCAAACAATTAGGAGGAGGTTAGACAAAAATGCTGGAGAAACTCAGTCTGAAGAAAGGTCTCGACCCGAAACGTCACCCATTCCTTCGCTCCATAGATGCTGCCTCGCCCGCTGAGTTTCTCCAGCATTTTTGTCTACCTTCGATTGTTCCAGCATCTGCAGTTCCTTCTTTAACATTAAGAAGAGTTTAGTGCTTAATAGTCCACTTTTCCCCCCAGTCACTCTTGAAAGCTCCAATTCTTCAATACAGGGTCCATAGATACTTTTTTTCTCATGCATTCCCAGTTTTTGAGGGCATTGTTGGCAAGGCCAGCGTTTGTTGCCCATCCCAAATTGTCCCTGAGAAGGTTTTGGTGGGCCACCTACTTGGTCTGCCGCTAACCTTCTGGTGAAAGATCTCCCACAGTACCGTTGGGAAGGGAGTTCCACCAACAATGAAGGGATCATAAGATGGACACAAAATGCTGGAGTAACTCAGGCAGCATCTCTGGAGAGGAGGAAGGAGTGATGTTTCGGGTCGAGAAAAAGGGTTTCGACCCGAAACGTCACCCATTCCTTCTCTCCAGAGATGCTGCCTGTCCCGCTGAGTTACTCCAGCATTTTGTCTTTATCTTCCGTGTAAACTAGCGTCTGCAGTTCCTTCCTCCATGGACCATAATAACTTGCCCAGTTAGAGTGGTTTGCACTTGGATGGAAACTTAAAGGTCACAATGATAATATGGGCCTGCTATCCTTAATCATGCCTTTTGGCTATCCATCTGAAGTCAGCCTAGTCTAGAGTATTGGTAGATCAGTGGGCTGATGGGATGAGCAAGAGGCATCAGACCTGATGCTGGCTGATCCTGCCTTGAGTTGACATGCAAGGCCCAATATAGGTCACTGAATGGAAATCCAAGACCAAATTCATAGCTGTTTCCATTAGGCATTGACCATAACACAAGGTTAGACCGTGTCCTCGGTGTCATGGTAGTCTGTGCCATTGCTCACTGGTCCTTGATAGAACATTGTCCCCTTAAACCAATTCCAACCTTTAACAGTGTGAGCATCCAGAGAGGGTCTTGCTCGAAAGAATCAGAGCCACCCGCATCCTTCTGATGCTGCCTGTCCCGCTGAGTTAGTCCAGCACTTAGTGCCTTCTTCTGTGGCTTTCAACCTTTCAATAACCTCTGGAGCGCGTGCATTTAGGATGTGATGCAGGCCCAGCACAGACCGAGGGAGGACCAAAGTGCAGAGTTCCCTTGTCCTACACAAGAGGATCTCCTCTGGAGATATAACGAGACCCAGAGAGGCTGTGAGACCTGAATGATAGATGGATATAGTAACATTTACCCCACCCTGCCCTAAAACAGCCCTGCCACTCTGAAAATAAATACAGTTCAAATCCAACCCCCTCGAGGTAGCTTTGCCAAATCTAAATTGTGACCTTTTAGATACGCAAGAGATACCATTTATTTAATGGATCCAAACAATATATTTTTAAAATACATTAAAATAAATAAAGTTGTTGAACAGAAAGCACACTCCCCTTCCTGCGGGTTGCATGACTTCCGTTGTGTGTTTCAGAGAGGGCAGTTCAATTTCTCTTCAGGTATTTAGGCTGAAGGAGAGCTACAAATTCCTCTCCCAGGTTCACCACCTCTCAACGTTTAGCTGTTACTAACTTTTCCAGCTTTGACCTGTTTTTTTTTTTTCTTTCTGTCAATGCAGTTCTAACCTGTATTGGTCCATTTTATTCCCTCACCATCACACACCTAGTTTATCATGAATGCTTGATCCACATCCTGCATGCTGCGGTGCAGAGATGTGCCAACATTGATAGGCAAGTCGTGTGTCAAGCAACGGGGCAACCCAAACTCTAGCCAATTGTGGTAGACAATTTGGTGTTGCACATATTATAACAAATTTAATGTATAATATATTCAATGATACAACATGTATTCCTTGTATGTGAATACTTGGCCAATAAACTTACTTACTTACTTACTTAAACACCAAATAAACTGGTGTGTATGATGGCATATTTAAAACCAAATATAGCTTGTGCATATGATAAATTTGTGCATACGACCGCATATTTAACACCAAACTCAAATTGAATTGCAAACACAATCACTAGAATCTCTATTGTCCAGTAATTAAATGAGACCAGAATATCTTATTCAAAGTTTCAATGTTGGCACAACAAGACACCCAACTGAAGCATGAATTTTTCACTTAAAGTCTCATGAATTCATGATTTCCCTCTCTCTTCTGGCCCATGGATAACCTTTCTTTCCTGTTTCCTGTTTCCTCTTCTTTCCCAAAGCTCAATTTTTTTTAAAAACTTGGATACAATGCGCCCAGTTTTTTAAGCAGCAGAGATTAGGTTGTGATGGTGGCCTTCATGATCTTGTGGCCATAAGGTCACAAGCGATAGGAGCAGAATTAGGCTATTTGGTCCAACAAGTCTACTCCGCCATTCAATCATGGCTCTTCTATCCCTCCCTCCAAACCGCATTCTTCTGCCTTCTCCCCATAGCCTCTGACACCCTCACTGTGCATATTATCATTGATGGAATCGGGCTAGCAAGAATAAAGGTTTCCATTTATGGCAGTGAACTCCTGTAGTACCACAGGTCTTCCTTGCTGCACGGATCTTCTGATCCCTGTCTCTCATCTGTTGATCCTGAGTTCTCAGAGCTACCCTTCATCCCGGCTTTCTGCGGGAGATTGTAGAAATTGACCCCACAGCAGAAGGCCGTTCGTTCACCCTTTGTGTCCATGCCGACTGAAGCAGAACAACGCAGGGTCACCCATTTCCCCCAAATTCTCAAAGAAAGACACCAGATGCTGGAATAACTCAGCGGGCCAGGCAGAATCCCTGGAGAACGTGAATAGCTGACGTCTAAAGAAGGCTTCCGACTTGAAACGTCACCTACCCATGTTCTCCAGGGATGCTGCCTGACCCTCTAAGTTACACCAAACTTTTGTGTCTATCTTTGGTATAAACCAGCATCTGCAGTTCTTTCCAACACATCTGCAGTTCCTCATTATCCCAAACATTCGCCTTGGTCTGCTTCATTTAAAGGGAAAGACAGAGAATTTTAGACACAAATAAAGATCTAGAATAAGTATGACGGGCTTCACATTAGTACGGTGATCACCTTGCACCTATTATCTCAATAATAGCTCTTATAATTCCCATATAGTTTGTTAGCCAACACTCTGAGATGGGCTAGTGGTAAAGGACTTGGTAAACTGTTGGTTCAAAGCGCAGATGAGTGTGAGAGGAACTGGGGTTCACATTTGCCAAGAGATCTTTATCCCATTCAAGTCAAGTCAACTTTATTTGTCACATACACATACAAGATGTGCAGTGAAATGAAAGTGGCAATGCCTGCGGATTGTGCAAAAACAACAGAACAGGATAGAACAGAATCAGTATTTACATATTAGAAAATATATTTTTTCAAGAGACACAACACAACAGTAAATTAGTCCCTAGTGAGATAAGAGTTTACAGTCCCGACAGCCTGTGGGAAGAAACTCCGTCTCATCCTCTCTGTTTACACAGCATGACAGCGGAGGCGTTTGCCTGACCGTAGCAGCTGGAACAGTCCGTTGCTGGGGGGGAAGGGGCCCCCCATAATGTTGCTGGCTCTGGATCTGTACCTCCTTGTGTATAGGTCCTGCAGGGGGGGCGAGTGTAGTTCCCATCGTGCATTCGGCCGAACGCACTACTCTCTGCAGAGCATTCCTGTCCTTCTTTGCTGGTTCCCCTTTCAAGGGTCTGAGGAAGGGTCTCAACCCAAAACGTCACCCATTCCTTTTCTCCAGAGATGCTGCCTGACCCGCTGAGTTACTCCAGCAACTTGTGTCGAGCCCCTTTCAAGGAGATGTTTTAAATCAGCAGCGGGTTTATGAGCAGTAGTGTCTGCCCTTGCACCCTCCCCCATGGAAACTGCCCACCCCTCCCCTCTTACAGCCCTTTGCCCTGGATGGTCCATATACCCCCCCTCCCCATTCACCACTGAATGCGACCCACCCATTTCTACTGCTCCTTAGCTGTTAACCCTGTTATACACTGGAAACTAAGCAATTCAGTTAGCACTTACCTGTTTCAGTAGCTTCCTCATTCCTTCCCTCTCCCTGTCTCTGTATTCTAGTTCAACGCTATAGATCAGGTGTCAGAAGTGTCTGAAGAAGGGTCCCGACCTGAAACGTCACCCATTCCTTCTCTCCAGAGATGCTGCCTGTCCCGCTGAGTTACTCCAGCATTTTGTGTTTATCTTCGGTGTAATCCAGCATCTGCAGTTCCTTCCTCCACATTTGGTGAACGTACACTTTGTTTCACCTCAACAAGAAGCTTTTATTACATAATCACAGTTGCAAATAACTGCGAGGATCAAAACTGTATTGCAGTTTGCAAACATCCATTATTAAATTAAAACATTGATCATTCATATCCAAGACGCACTTGAGACCTCGTGGTGATCAGCGTTGACCGAAGGCTTCCAAAGTCACCATATGCTCCCTCGACAGAGGCTTAACCCCGGAAGAGGGGCAGCAGTCGACTCTGGCAGCTCTCTCGACAGCCCTCTGCCTTGGACTCAGGGGCAAACCGACAGAGAGATCTATCCACATCCTCCAGAGATGCTGCCTGTCCCGCTGAGTTAGTCCAGCACTTAGTGCCTTCTTCTGTGTATGAGACTGAAACATTCAAAGCAGCCAGAAAAGGCAAGAACTGCTCCTGAAATACAAGAGCAGGAGATGATGCTAACATTAGACACTCCAGTATCCAGCTAGTGATCCAAATTCTGAAGCAGAAGCACAGGCCCAACTTTTATAAAACTCCCATTCATAAAATCCACAAACATCAGACGTGGAGCAAGCCCTTCATTTCTAGATTGCAAAGAGACTGGTGAGAAGTACAGATCACCCTTACATAGAACCGTAGACAATAGGTGCAGGAATAGGCCATTCGGCCCTTTGAGCCAGCACCGCCATTCAATATGATCATGGCTGATCATCCAAAATCAGTACCCCATTACACCCTGATTGGTACAAAATCTATTTATTTTTAAACGAGCTGCTCTTTGAATTTCATCCTCTGATTTCACCCTCTGCGTGTCTATTCCTCCGTATGTTTACCCCACTCTATCCATGGGCTCTCTTTTCCTGACCTTCATCCTCTTTGACATTTCATGTCCTTCCAGACTACAAGGAGTGCCAGGAGGTTTCTGTGCTGGTGGGAAGAATGGTTTGTTAGACCTATTGACACTATTGCAAGGCATTTCTGAGCTACTGTGGTAACACACACACACGTGGAGTTGTTGGAAAACTTAAGTCTGATGTTAGTGATATTCATGGTGAGAGTTAACCCCACCTCCCTGTCTGAGTAAGCACCTCAGCATTTGTTCACAGCTGATGATCACTTTATCTTGGGTCTGAGCATCTTCTGAATACAGGCAGAATGTAATGTACTGCCTAATTCAATACATCTGCAAATTCTAAGAGGAAGACTGCAAGATAACAAGACTGATTGATTGATAGGAGACAAAAATACAGGAGAAACTCAGCAGGTGAGGCAGCATCTATGGAGCCAAGGAATAGGTGACGTTTCGGGTCTGAAGAAGGGTCTCGACCCGGAACGTCACCTATTTCCTTCGCTCCATAGATGCTGCCTCACCCGCTGAGTTTCTCCAGCATTTTTGTCTACCTTCGATTTTACCAGCATCTGCAGTTCCTTCTTAACCAACTGATTGATAGGTACTATATTGAGTTTGTACCTTATCCCCGTGATCTGCGTGGGATTTCTCCGAGATCTTTGGTTGCCTCCCACACTCCAAAGACGTACAGGTTTGCAGGTTAATTGGCTTGGTGTAAATGTCAAATTGTCCCTAGTGTGTGTAGAGTTAGTGTTAGTGTGCGGGGATCGCTGGTCGGTGCGGACTCGGTGGGCCAAAGGGCCTGTTTCCGCGCTATAGCTCCAAACTAAACTAAAGGAGACTGGTTGCATGCAAGAGTCACCGCGTAAGGAGTGCCAAGAAAGTTATGGAAGTGTTCAAAATTGTCCATGTAGCAGAGGGAAGGATGGAGATAGTAACCAAGTGATAAGTGGGAGTGCAAATGGTGGAATGCAGTGAGAAAGGAAGGTGGGGAGTGAAATGTAGAGCTAAGGGTGGGTTGGCGGGTGGAGGGGAAGCAGGTAGACAGGGGTTGGTGGGTCCTGAAGATAGATCCTGAAGAAAGATCTTTTAGAACAAGTCAGGATCAGTGGATGGCACGGTGGTGCAGCGGTAGAGTTGCTGCCTCACAGTGCCAGAGCCCCGGGTTCCATCCTGATCCACGGGTGCAAAGTTTGTACAGTATAAAGTAGACACAAATGCTGGAGAAACTCAGCGGGTGAGGCAGCATCTATGGAGCGAAGGAAATAGGCAACGTTTCGGGTCGAGACCCTTCTTCAGGGCACTTGTACAGTGTGGGTTTTCTCCGGGTGGCACCTGTTTCCTGCCACATTCCAAAGACATACAGATATGTAGGGGAATTGGCTTTTGTAACGTGTGTAGGATGCAAAAGTGGGATAATGCGGAACTTGTTTATGGTTGATCGATGGTCGGCGTGGACTCGGTGGGCTGAAGGCCTGTTTCCACACTGCATCCCTAAAACAAAAACAAGTGTTCCCGAAACGGTCCCCGCCATTCCCCACTCAGCACCAGTGAATTTCTGTCACTTCTTGCACCTCACTCATGGCTCCTCGCCTCTTTCCATTCTCTTCCCGCTATCTCGTTCTATCGCTCTCCCCTTTCCCTCTCTCCATTACTGCCTTTAATCTCCTCTGAAAGAAAATATATCTTTGAAACCATCCCATTGTTCTGATTGCAGCCAATACAATGCACCACCCCTAATTAACTGGGGGATTTACTGGATGCCGCTGTTAATGATCTCTGAATGACGCTCCATCGCACTGGAGGAGCAGATTTTAAGCATTAGCATAGCTGCGAATGGAATCCAGCGTCTTATCCTTAGATTGCTTGTATGTCCGGTGTAACTGCCTTGCTAGTTCTGTGGGGATCCCTGTGTGCATGCTGCATGTGCCTGCACCCCTGTGTTTGGTAACTGGATGTCAGTGCCTCAAGTGAACCTGAGAATGCCCACTGCACTGTGTCATGTCCCGCGGATTCTGTGTGCGTTTGTGTATGTGTGTACGTGCGTGCGTGCCTCGTGTTCGATTGCAATTTTGTCCAAAGTGCTTGAGTTTTGTATTTAAAAAAATGTGAATGAATTGTTTGAGGCGATATTTGAACGGAACCTGGATGGTGTCTGCTGTGCACCAGGCAGCTGATGGTGCTGTGGGCTAGGTCTGTTGTGTGGTTGCTTCTCCACAGAGGCTCTTGCGAATGGACTTGCCAGTTGCCGAGGACAACAGCGTGCATTTCAACTCCACTCTCATGGCTTTGATCAGAACCGCCTTGGACATCAAAATCGCTAAAGGTGAGACATCATCGCTGCGATATAGAAAGCACACCAACGCCTCTGCTTCCTAAAGGGCCTGTCCCACTTTCACAACTTAATTCAAAACCTCTGCCGAGTTTTAAAAAAATCTAGATCATGGTAATCTACAAACTCCTACGACCTTCCACGACTATGTTCACGAACTCCTACGAGTATGTCCACGAATTCCCACCACTATTTCAATGCTCTTCTGACAAGTAAAAAGTTGTAATTTCTTTCATCCCGACCATTTTTTTACTCATGGTCATTTTTTATCGGGCTGGAAAAAATGTCCCGACTTACCTGATGCCACGAGTACCTAAGGCTGGCATAACGAGCCGCTACGATATATCTACAAACTCCTACAGACTCGTTACGAACATTCTGCGAGTTTGAATCGAGGGGAAAACTCGGGAGAATTTGTGAATTACCTCGTGAAAGTGGGACAAGCCCTTTAGAAGGCTTAGGAAATTCAGCATGTCCCCCCACAACTCTCACTGACCTCTTCAGATGTGCCGTGGGAAGCGTTTTATCGGGATGCATCATAGCACGGTTTGGGACCAGCTCCATCCAGGACAGCGGTCATGGTGGAGCAGCGGTAGAGTTGCTGCCGATTGCATCGCCAGAGACTCGTGTTCCATCCCGACTACGAGTGCTGTCTGTACGGAGTTTGTACGTTCTCCCCGGGATCTGTGTGGGATTGCTCCGAGATCTTCGGTTTCCTCCCACACTCCAAAGACGTACAGGGTTTATAGGTTATTTGGTTTGGTAAATGTCAAAATTGTTCCTAATGGGTGTAGGATGGTGTTAATGTGCGGGGATTGCTGGTCGGTGTGGACCCGGTGGGCCAAAGGGCCTGTTTCCGCGCTGTATCTCTAAACTAAACTAAGCAAGAAATGACAGAGAATTGTAGACTCAGCCCAGACCATCACCCATTTGAAACCCTGGCTCGAATAGTGAAGATTCTACCCCCTAATCCTAGGCACCTGAAACAGCGCTAATTCTTTCTCTTAATCAGGATCTTCTTTCTACTCAATAGATAAAACATTTTAAAACGCATAGATCCATTTTATATATGGCCATGAATAATACCCTGCAACAAGGTCTCTCTCAGTTTAAACCTGATCTAAATCACTAGAACGTAACAGTAATGACTGATTGTACCTCACTGGAAGATTAGCAGTTTCAGTTTATTGTCACGTGTACCGAGGTACAGTGAAAAGCTTTTGTTGCGTGCTAACCAGTCAGCGGAAAGACAGTGCCTGCACCTCCTCCAACCTCATCTATTGCATCCGCTGCTCTAGGTGTCAGCTGCTCTACATCGGTGAGACCAAGCGTAGGCTTGGCGATCGCTTCGCCCAACACCTCCGCTCGGTCCGCAATAACCAACCTGACCTCCCGGTGGCTCAGCACTTCAACTCCCCCTCCCATTCCGAATCCGACCTTTCTGTCCTGGGCCTCCTCCATGGCCAGAGTGAGTCCCACCGTAAATTGGAGGAGCAGCACCTCATATTTCGCTTGGGCAGTTTACACTCAGTTTACACCCAGCAGTATGAACATTGACTTCTCTAATTTCAGGTAGTCCCTGCTTTCACCTCCCCTATTTCCTATTCCGTTGCCTATTTCCTTCGCTCCATAGATGCTGCCTCACCCGCTGAGTTTCTCCAGCATTTTTGTCTACCAGCGGAAAGACAATACCTGATTACAATCGAGCCGTCCACAGTGTACAGATACACTGTATAGATGTATAGATACATGAGATTTTAATATGGTGGCAGAGGAAATCTCAGTGGTTGTCCATAGAGACATTTCTTGCAGCCCTGATGGCTTAACCTGCATTAAACGTACTTATCAACTCGATGCTGCCTATCTCTTTACTAGGAGGCGCTGACAAGCACCAAATGGACCGTGAGTTAAGGAAAGAGATGATGTCCATTTGGCCCAATCTTTCCCAAAAGACAATTGATCTGTTGGTCACACCTCATAAATGTAAGTCGAGCATTTTTCTATTTACCGTAACTTTCTCCTTGTCATCCCCTGATGTTTCAACCAAGTATCAACACGTTGAAACTTCCCTGGAGAGGGGCCCAAGCTGGAAAGGGTGCAGACAAAATTTACGAGGATGTTGCCAGGACTCGGCGGCCCTGAGCGGTAGGGAGAGGTTGAGCAGGCTTGGTCTTTATTCCTTGAAGGGCGGGAGGATGAGGGGTGATCTTATAGAGGCGTATGCGATCATGAGAGGAATAGATTGGGTAAATGGACAGAATCTTTTACCCAGAGTAGGGGAATCGAGAACCAGAGGACATAGGTTTAAGGTGAGGGGAGGAGGGGGGGGGGAAGATTTATTAGGAACCTGAGGGGTAACTTTTTCACACATAAGTTGGTGGGTGTATGGAACAAGCTGCCAGAGGAGATATTTGAGGTTGAGGTTAGACAGGTACATGGATAGGACAGGTCAGAGGGATATGGGCCAAACTCAGGCGGGTGGGACTAGTGTAGATGGGGCATGTTGGTCGGTGTTGGCAAGTTGGGCCGAAGGGCCTGTTTCCACACTGTATGACTCTATGAGAAAGACATACATGACCCCGAGCCATGTAGTTTGTGTTTACTTTGTTGACACAAGACATTAGATGCTGGAATCTCTCGCAACATATAGGCGAGCAGCTGGAAATCTCAGCGGGCCAAGCAGTTTCTGTGGAGGGAAATGAACAGATGACGTTTCGGGTTAAGTTCCTTCATCTAGACTGAAAGAGTCGGGGGGAAATATTCAGTCTGAAGGTGAGGGTGGTTGGGGCAAAGGATGGCAAGTGATAGGTGGATACTGTGTGGATTCTCCTTATAAGGGAATGGGGTTAGGAGGGAGAGATAGATCAGCCATGGAGTAGACTTGATGGGCCAAACGGCCTAATACTACTCCTATGCCTTTATGAGTGGCAGATAACAGATGGGGAAAGGATGGATGGAGATAGCAACAGAGGTTGGGAGGTGAAAAGGGAGGATTAGGGTAGCTAATCGGGATATTCTTCTGTCCCACTTTGATTCCTACACTGCACCGAGTCTGCTGTAACCAGAGCTATAGGTTTAAAATAATTTGCAAGTAAGCTACTTGGCTTACAAGAGTGTACATGGGTAGGAGAGGTTTGGAGGGATATGAGCCAGTGGGTAGGACTAGTGTAGCTGGGACGTGTTGGCCGGTGTGGGCAAGTTGGGCAGGAGGGCCTGTTTCCACTCTATGACTCTAGAGGGAAACATGAGAGGATTTTGGTTTACACACAGAGGTCGGCTCACATCTGAAGCCCACCGTGTGGAAGGCGGTAGATTTAATGAGAGCTTTCAAAAGCCAGTTGGGGACGTGTTTGAAGACTTTTATTTTCAGGAAGAGTTTCGGGCGGCACAGTTGGGCAGCAGTAGAATGAACGTACTTATCTTCAGAAGAGGAAGGGTCTCAACCCGAAACGTCACCCATTCCTTCTCTCCAGAGATGACGCCTGTCCCGCTGAGTTACTCCAGCATTTTGTGTCTGTCTATCTCAGGTTTGTAGGTTAATTGGCTTGGCGTAATTGTAAATTGTAAATCATAAATCTTCCCTAGTGTGGATAGGACTAGTGTTAGTGTGCGGGGATCGCTGGTCGGTGTGGCCTCGGTGGGCCGAAAGGCTTGTTTCCGCACTGTATGTTTTCTTGTTACCTAATTTATCTTCTCGCCTTCTCCTCCCCATTCCCCTCCCCCCCCCCCCCCCCCCCCACCCCCCTTCCTCTTTACTGCAGCGACAGATCTGACTGTAGGGAAGATCTACGCAGCCATGATGATCATGGAGTACTACCGACAGAGCAAAGCCAAAAAGCTCCAGTTACTCCACGAGGAGCAGGTACTAGTGTAGTGGAGAGTATCCATTCAATCACAAACCTTATCAGACAGCATCCCAAAACGAAAGAGTGGAATGCAAAGCAGAGACTCACCCAGAGAAAGAACAAAGCTTTGCTTAATCAGCTTACAGATTTGCTTTGTGATGTTTGCTTCTTGCACGCTCCCATCCATTTGGTCCTCACATTAGATGTCACAGTGGCAGAGAATGGAACTTTCCTTTGGCAATATTGAGCTTACAACCTGGTTATTTTGTTGCATCTGATCTGGGGTATCCAAACCCTGGCTCGCATCAGTCGAGCCCCCGGTCTGGTTTCTCTTCATGCTTCTCTCTATCTGGTGGCACTGGCAGGTTTTGTGGTGTTTGATCCCTCCGGTGGCACGGAGGTTTGGAAACGGGGTCACCCCAAGTGCTGAACTGCATTGCACTGCACAGCACCAGTTGGTATCAGCACCTTGAGATGCAATGGGAGAAGACTCAAAGCTTTGAAAGGCAGACAATTAGCTTCAAACAGTGCAAAGAACTCACAATATGGTAGCAGCTGTGCATTATCCTCTCCTGCTGACCATGGGCACCAGTGGAATAGACTATACAGCCGCCACTGTATGCCGCGGTTAACACAGCCACCCAAGGGAAACCTGAAGATTTATTGCTTCTGAGGATCCATAGTTAGATGCCATTGAAGATTAAAAATTCTGAACACTTCTTCACCTCCTTAGGCTGGAGTTAAACATATTTAACTAATGTTTGTACTTTACTGATTTTTGTCTCATGACGTTGTGTTGGTGGAGGAAACCAGGTGATAGTTGGGATGTCAGTCAAGCAACTGGTGTCAAGGGTCAGGAGTCAAGAGAGTTTATTGTCATGTGTCCCAGATAGGACAATGACATTCTTGCTTGCTGCAGCACAACAGAATATGTAAACATAATACAGAATAGGAGATAAAAGTTTATTGTGTCTATATACCATAAACCAAGCTTCTTACATAGAAACATAGATATTAGGTGCAGGAGTAGGCCATTCGGCCCTTCGAGCCTGCACCGCCATTCAATATGATCATGGCTGATCATCCAACTCAGTATCCCGTACCTGCCTTCTCTCCATACCCTCTGATCCCCTTAGCCACAAGGGCCACATCTAACTCCCTCTTAAATATAGCCAATGAACTGGCCTCGACTACCCTCTGTGGCAGGGAGTTCCAGAGATTCACCACTCTCTGTGTGAAAAAGGTTCTTCTCATCTCGGTTTTAAAGGATTTCCCCCTTATCCTTAAGCTGTGACCCCTTGTCCTGGACTTCCCCAACATCGGGAGCAATCTTCCTGCATCTAGCCTGTCCAACCCCTTAAGAATTTTATAAGTTTCTATAAGATCCCCTCTCAATCTCCTAAATTCTAGAGAGTATAAACCAAGTCTATCCAGTCTTTCTTCATAAGACAGTCCTGACATCCCAGGAATCAGTCTGGTGAACCTTCTCTGCACTCCCTCTAGGGCAATAATGTCCTTCCTCAGATTTGGAGACCAAAACTGTACGCAATACTCCAGGTGTGGTCTCACCAAGACCCTGTACAACTGCAGTAGTACCTCCCTGCTCGTATACTCAAATCCTTTTGCTATGAAAGCTTGTTGTTGAGTGTTGTTGAGTATCTGAACGTCCAATGTTGAAACAACCGCTGAATTTTCCCAGGTGGTATATTGGGGTTTCCATCTATTTCCCACCAGCTTGTTTGCTGTGGTTAATGTCTTCCGTATCGTGTTCCCTCCTATCGTGAACGTGCTGAGATCTCACACTGGACACGTGTATGAGACTGGGCCAGTTACTGCTCTCAGCCTTCAATCAGTTCACGTTGGTGAAGCCATCCATCAATACCCAGTGTTACAACCAAGCTGTCCACAACATACAGTGTTATTTATATATAAAACACATTGAAGCAAATGGCCATATATAGAAACATGGAAAAATAGGTGAAAGAGGCCATTCGGCTCTTCAAGCCAGCACCGCCATTCAATATGATAGAAACATAGAAAATAGGTGCAGGAGGAGGCCATTCGGCCCTTCGAGCCAGCACCGCCATTCATTGTGATCATGGCTGATCGTCCCCTATCAATAACCCGTGCCTACCTTCTCCCCATATCCCTTGACTCCACTAGCCCCTAGAGCTCTATCTAACTCTCTCTTAAATCCATCCAGTGACTTGGCCTCCACTGCCCTCTGTGGCAGGGAATTCCATAAATTCACAACTCTCTGGGTGAAAAAGTTTTTTTCTCACCTCAGTCTTAAATGACCTCCCCTTTATTCTAAGACCTGTGCCCCTGTTTCTGGACTCGCCCAACATTGGGAACATTTTTCCTGCATCTAGCTTGTCCAGTCCTTTTATGATTTTATATGTTTCTATAAGATCCCCCTCATCCTTCTAAACTTCATGGCTGATCATCTAAAATCAGCCATTCTCCCATATTTTGCTAAAGGAGGTTTCACCTATTTTAAGCATCTTTCACACCCCTTTCTGGACATCCCAAAGAGATTTAAAATCATTTAAGTGCTTTAAAATTGTGGTTGCCCTTGGAATGAAGGTAAAACCAGATCACGCATGGTACGCTCCAGTGAACAGCATGGTGCAAGTCAGTGCCTTGAGGAAAACAGCAGAGAAAACTGGGGGAAGAGAGGGGGCTCAGTCTCAGGCTCGGAGCAAATGAATCAAGAGGGCTCAGTCTCTCCCAGTTGTGGATGTAGCCCAACATGTAGGGGTGGTGCGATGGTCCGTGCTGCTATGGAATTTTTTAAGGCACTCATGATAATATCTAAGACCTGAGATGGCAAAGCAAAACAATGTAAACTATCAAAAGTTTTTTTCAGCTGGCCATCCAATTTCCTACCAATGGAAGTGTTATTACAATCTGGAATGGTGATTGTAGATTAACTGATCGAAGTTGCCCAAGTGTTGCCGCTGGTTTTTTATTTTGTTTTGTTGCTTCTGGCTGCACCTGCATTCACTTTGGCTCCTTGGTTTGGGGGACTTTGGAGCAGAATTTTATCCCAAGTGATGGTCTTCCACATTGGCGTCAAGGGGGATGTTTTGCTTCTGCCGATGTACGTGGTCAATAAAGGACGGCGCCGTTGCGTCTTGAAGAAAGCACCGTAAATGATGGGGAAAGGCTTACCCCGGACCTCATTGCTGCCTCTTGCCTTCAAGCACTGGAAAGATGCTCATTGCCCGCATGATCTTTTTTTTTTAATGAATGCTTCGGGTTCAGATGACATTCATTTACTAAGGGGGTCATTCAACATTGGACCTGTGAGCAGGTGGTGAAATCCTGGGAAGACCAGATTTGAGATTTTTTTTTTTTTTAATATTATATCACTGGCAGGCCTCTTCCAATCAATTTATACAGGCGTAGGGATTCCAGGAATCCAATTGTATCCCATTTCTACTTGATTTATCCTAAATCCTGAGGTCATTGGGTGAGAGCCCAGCTAGTTGTCCACTACCAATGCGGCTCTGAATTCACCTCTGAGGCAGGCTATTACGTGGCTGTGGGAGAGGTGTCTCCCTGGCAGCATGGATACTAGTCACTGCAAATGCGAATGGGAATAGAAACATAGAAAATAGGTGCAGGAGTAGGCCATTCGGCCCTTCGAGCTTGCACTGCCATTCAATATGATCAGGGCTGATCATCTAACTCTGTATCCCATCCCTGCCTTCTCTCCATACCCCCTGATCCCTTTAGCCACAAGGGCCACATCTAACTCCCTCTTAAATATAGCCAATGAACGGTGGCCTCAACTACATTCTGTGGCAGAGAATTCCAGAGATTCACCACTCTCTGTGTGAAAAATGATTAGGATGGGGATGGCCAAGCATGCTATGGCCATCCCCATGGCAACACATCAGGGCGATATATTGAAAGTCAGTCATTGTTAAACATCCAGTTTGAACCCTATTGGCAATGATAACCTTTCCCCAATGTAATCGTGGGCTGCAGGTACCTGTGGCAAGGCCAGCATTTATTGCCCATCCTTAAATTATCCTCAGCCAGATAGTTTGGGTGCTGGAGTCACAATTAGACCAGAGCAGATCAGGTTGTAGATGCCCCTGCCAAGTGGTTAGTGAACTGAACTAGATGGGACTTTACAGCAATCTGCTATTGCTGGCTTTCCACGTTTATGGAAGATCTATTGAATTGATATTAAGTTGGAATTGAACTCACGCCCCTGGGCAGTCAGTCAGAAATGACGTAACCTTTTATGCCACAATGTTCTTTGGGTGGCTATTTTAAAGAACATACCATGGTCAATATTTTTAAGGCGACAAGTTATTTGGTATATTTTTCCTTACAACTTCCTGCCATCTCTCTCTCTCTCTTCTCTCTTCTCTCCTCTCTCCTCTCTCCTCTCTCCTCTCTCTCTGGCAGTTGAGATCTTCTGAAGTTTGAGGGCACCTTAGTTGAGGTTTGGAAGAGCAGCTGATTTTCTAATCCTCCCTCCCTGTGGGAAGAGAAGTCTCCAGCCTTAGACTAAAGGCTGCCTGATCACATTATCCCTCTCCCCAGCCCCCCCACCCCCCCTCCCCCACCCCACACACACACACACACACACTCTGAAGAAGGGTCTCGACCCAAAACGCCACCTATTCCTTCACTCCACAGATGCTGCCTCACCCGCTGAGTTTCTCCAGCATTTTTATCTACCTCAGGTATAGAAACATAGAAACATAGAAATTAGGTGCAGGAGTAGGCCATTCGGCCCTTCGAGCCTGCACCGCCATTCAATATGATCATGGCTGAAGAAGTATCCCACTACCTCAGTTTAAACTCCCCAAAAATGACTAAATATTTCAGATTAAAAAATGCAAACGTACAGAATAATCTTTCCCGAAGCATTTTGAAAATATTGGGACCGAAAATATTCATTCCTAACGTTCACTCATCCAGTCTGTGACAGTTATCTCTACTGAGATCATTCTCAGACGTCTGATCTACTAAAGCCATTAATTTAGTCCAGCTCTGAATAATATTTGTTCTTGTCCTCCAATTTGCTATTGGCATTTTCGATTGAGTTTTATTGGGATACTGAATCTCCAATTGGAATTAGATTAGGGTTGTCATTATGCTATAATATTGATATAATAAGCAGTATTACCGGGGTACAACCCACAAATGTTTATTCTCATGGAACTACAGTGTTAAATGACCTCCTGCTTCCCAACATCTGGAGTGGCCGGGGAAGTAAATGAATCTTCTTCAGCATCACATTCTGAATCTGATTTCTTCATTCCCATAAGTCTGTCTGATGCCAGCACTAGGCCATGTTGTATCTCACACAGAACCGAACGCCATTACTATTTCAGCGCATGGAACCAGCATCACCTACCCAGGAGATGGAACCGGGGCAGAGCGCCTTGCCGGAGCAGCCGCTCGTCTCTGGGGACACCCTGTAAGTTCCAACGCCGATGAGTTGATGTGTGTGTCAAATCACCAGAGGAATGCGTCGGGTAGAGCCTCTTGCCCAGAGTAGGGGAATCGAGGACCAGAGGACATAGGTTTAAGGTGAAGGGGAAAAGATTTAATAGGAATCTGAGTGGTAACTTTTTCACTCAGAGGGTGGTGGGTGTATGGAACGAACTGCCAGAGGTGGTAGTTGAGGCTGGGACTATCCCAACGTTTAAGAAACAGACAGGTACATGGATAGACAAAATTGCTGGAGAAACTCAGCGGGTGCAGCAGCATCTATGGAGTTTCTCCAGCAATTTTGTGTACCTTCGATCTCCCAGCATCTGCAGTTCCTTCTTGAACAGGTACATGGATAGGATGGGTTTGGAGGAATATGGACCAAATGGGACCAGTGTAACTGGGACATGTTGGCCGGTGTGGGCAATTGTAAATGGACATTAGGTACAGGAGTAGGCCATTCGGCCCTTCGAGCCAGCGCCGCCATTCAATGTGATCATGGCTGATCATCCCCAATCAGTACCCCGTTCCTGCCTTCTCCCCATATCCCCTGACTCCGCTATCTTTAAGAGCCCTATCTAGCTCTTGTTGGGCAGAAGGTCCTGTTTCCACACTGTATCACTCCATGACTCTATGAGTTCTTTCATAAAGTACTTGAGTCCTTGGATTTAACAGGCTAAAGGAATTTAATGCTGCAACATTGAGAGTAGGTCATTAGGTTAGTATATAAAACCTCAGTAAATCCCTATAGAAATAGTTATGCAGAAGAATCGCTTGTGAAATGGCAGTGAAGTGTGTAAATTATATGTACTTTTAAAGTTTATGGCTTTAACTTATTTCTTTAGTTTTGCTTTCATTTGACTCAACCCATTGGATTTGTACTCTAGAGTCCAGAGACTGAGCCAATTTGCACTAATGTGATTGATATCTCAATTTATCTAACCTTCTGCAGGATTTACAGGCTAGATGGTAGAAGGAAATTTACTCCTAACTCCAGTCTCTGACAATTATCTCCACTGAGATCATTCTTAGACGTCTAAGCTCTTAAATTGAGTCCAGCTCTGATAGTTGGGAACACTATGTGTTATTGTCCCCCAATTTGATATTAGCATTTTAGATTGAGTTTTACTGGGATACTGAAACCCCAATTGGAATTAGATTTACATCCCTTCCAAGTTTGGGTTTAGGCACAGGTACATATTTGTACCAGGATCTGTACTCGGTTTTGATCCCGGTTTGGGATAAATTCCCGAGTTTAGATTGGGATTTGTCCTCAGTTGGGTCACATACCCATTTCAAGTTAGGACTGAATATCATTTGATTCCCATTTAAGAATCGAATTACACATGTTGTTGATGTTGGACTTTGTTTAATCCACATTTCTCAATGTTCTAGCGGAGTTAGTCGGAATAGTTATTCAGTATCAGTAGAGTCAGATATTCAGATAACAATTCCACTCAATTACGATTGACATGAGCTTTTTCTGTACATTGCACCCCATCAATATAGCCCACTATTCTTAATTCTTGTGGCCCTGTCAAATTCCAGTTGTGGAGACACTGGTATCATTGTCTCGTTGTAGGACATTCATCATTCTTTGATTCTGGATTTTAATTCATGTATTGTCTTTTTTTTTAATATATAATTTATGATGCTTTTATCAGTGATATATTAAGATTTATATGTACTTTATGATAATTTTTAATATGCAATGCATTTTTATGTAATGTTGCCCCTTGTCTGGACCTTGAGTCCGAAATAAAATGTATTATTATTATTCTTTTCACCCTTTACTGTTTACCACGCTACTCTTTGAATACGTTCTACAATTCACCCGTCTAGCCCTCCGTCCCACACCCTATAGGAATTAATTCCACCTACTCACCAGTTTATTTCTCCGAAACAGCGTGATTTTTTGCTTTAATAACATTTAATGCAAGTAAAGCCTGTAAAGTCCAATCAAAGATAGTCTGAGGGTCACCAATGAGGTAGATAGTAGTTCAGGACTGCTCTCTGGTTGTGGTAGGATGGTTCAGTTGCCTGACAACAGTCGGAAATAAACTGTCCCTGAATCTGGAGGTGTGCGTTTTCACACTCCGATACATTTAATTGAAGATAGACACAAAAAGCTGGAGTAACTCAGTGGGCCAAGTAGCGTCTCTGGAGAGAAGGAATGGGTGAGGTTTTGGGTCGAGACCCTTCTTCAGACTGGTTCTGGATAAGGGAAACAATCTCTCTTATCCCTAACCAGTCTGAAGAAGGGTCTCGACTCGAAACGTCACTTATTCCTTCTGTCCAGAGATGCTGCCTGTCCCGCTGAGTTACTCCAGCATTCTGTGTCTATATTCAGGGTTAATACTTTGCAGGCAAGGTGATGTTCTGGTACTGAGATGTTCTGCCAACTATTGACTAGTTTCATCGCTGTATGAAATAATATGTTTACTAAGTGTGTTCTTCCTCTGCCCAAAGACCACAAGATGGGGTTATGAAGGAGAGTCAATCTTGGGTGACTGATCGAGCTCAAAAAATGTTTCAGCAGACAGGGGCGTGGAGTCCTGAAAGAGGTCGATCAGAGGATATAGAAGACATTCGGCCAAACTCTCAGGTACAGGCTACAAAACATACCTCACTGTTGCATTACTTAATATCACAGCGGTTAATTAGCACACTCTAGTGCAGTGGTTCTTAACCTTTTTGGCATACATACGCGGACAAAATACTGTATGTGGTATGTACCTTTGTTAGATTCCTAAAAGTGGACTCAACAGATGGATATGTTATTTATGACCCCTTCATGTCCCCCGGTAAGCCCCAAACACCCTCTCCATGGGGTCCTGACCCCCAGGATAAGAACCACTGCTCTAGTGTCTGGTGGCTATTTGTTTTGTGTTCGGCAAAGAATGGCCACCCACATTGAAACCGAGTTTGAGGCCAGCTCATAAAGAGTGCCGTTGAATAGACTGGCCTCTGTTGCTCAGAATTTGCAGTCAGTAATAAGGAATGGACAATAGATGCATTTGGCCCTTCGAGCCAGCACCGCCATACAATGGCTGATCAAGGAAACAGGACAACATCTCTGAGCTCAAACAAAAGACTTGCCCACAACTATACCAGAAGTCTACTGGTAGAGATGTTCCTATTCCCAACTCCTTATGTTATCTGGTGTAAATTGAAGACAATCCCTTGTGCTCAGGGACTGTGATGGATCAAGTTCTTTAGTGTAGATTACTGGCACTAGGGATCAAAGGGGTGTTGATGGGCATGTTTGAGAGAAAATAAGTCCCAGGAGTACAGGAAATAAGGAGCTTGCTGCAAGTAATGGAGCTTGTAGGTACTATTGCAATGTTGCTGGTGCTACACTATGTTTAAGAAACATGTGGACAGGTACATGGATAGGACAGGTTTAGAGGGATATGGGCCAAACGCAGGCAGATGGGACTAGTGGAGATGGGACATGTTGGTCGGTGTGGGCAAGTTGGGTCGAAGGGCCTGTTTCCACCCTGTGTGACTCCTATGTCTGTAACTACATCTCCTAGATTCCCACAAGATGGCTTTAGGATTAGCTGTATGACTGACCATATGACTCCATCACGCTAAGTAATATGATTCCCTGCGAGCTGCCGTAGACCTCTCCATGTCATTATAAGTATAAGCTGACTGGCTAGCCAATTAAAGAATTTGTACAGACAGCAAACAAAAAATCCAAATAATTGAAAAACAAACAAAAATAATGTGCTGGGAATACCTGGCAGATCACGCAGACCTGGCAGATCATCTGTGTAGAGAGAAGATTTCATATTTCATATTTCAGTTCCATGATCTTTCATTTAATCTGAGTATCCCAACATTTTCTATGTTTATAGCAAAATCACAATGTGTTGTATTAATCTAAAAATATTTTTCAGAGCACAAGGTAAAATGTAAAGCATAGATTGCAGAAATGTTGAAATATTGTCAACAACAATTGTTTGAGTTTTGTACAGAAGGGAATTAAAATCCACATGCTTCAAATTGGATTTTTGGATCTGATGCTTTGGCTGGTAGGGTGTGGTTTAGAATGTGATTATGATTTCAGTTTGAGCTCGGTTGTAACATTTTTACCGAAGATTGACACAAAAAGCTGGAGTAACTCAGCGGGTCAGAGGAGAGGAGGCATAGGTGACGTTTCGGGTCAAGACCCTTCTTCAAACTGAGAGTCAGGGGAAAGGGAAACAAGAGATATAGACGGTGATTTGGAGAGATACAGAACAAATGAATGAAAGATATGGTAAAAACTAGCGATGAGAAAGGAAACAGGCCATTATAAGCTAGGGACTAGGTGGAAACGAGTTACTGACAATGAGACTCAACAAGATACCAATACGACTTGGGTGGGGGAGGGATGGAGAGAAGGGGGATGCAAGGGTTATTTGAAGTTTGAGAAATCAATATTCATACCACTGGGTTGTAAGCTCTGTGGGTCTTGTCAATAGACAATAGGTGCAGGAGTAAACCGTTCGGCCCTTCGAGCCAGCACTGCCATTCAATGTGATCATGGCTGATCATCCCCAATCAGTACCCCGTTCCTGCCTTCTCTCCATATCCCCTGACTCCGCTATATTTAAGAGCCCTATCGAGCTCTCTCTTGAAAGCATCCAGAGAACCTGCATCCACCGCCCTCTGAGGCAGAGAATTCCACAGACTCAGCACCCTCTGTGAGAAAAAGTGTTTCCTCGTCTCTGTTCTAAATGGCTTACTCTTTATTCTTATATTAGTCAATTCATTGTGGGTCTAGTTTGGAAATTCCCAGAGATTTCATTTGATTGCAGAGCAGATGGCTGCAAACAGCACAGCCTGCAAGGAATGCTGAATCACTCGGAGAAATGCTGGCATTTCTGAATTATTCACCACATGCATAAGAAATCCACAGTCACTGTCAGGGTGATAATGGTAAATGCCATTATTTAAAATAATGGCATCGACTTTGTTGCTTGCAGCCACCTTATTACTAAAATGATCCAGGCATGGCTGCTTTCTGCATGTGTCGTGCAGGTTGTTAGTTGTACATTCAGAATATGTTCCTGCACTGTTATCCAAGTCAAGAGTGTTTTATTGTCATATATCCCTGATAGAACAATGACATTCTTACTTGCAGCAGCACAACAGAATGTGTCAATACAGTACACTGTAAACAATATACAAGAATAAAACGTTCAGTGTGTGCGCATATATATAGATATATAGACAATAGTCATATCTATATTTGCAGCTGTAATTGCAGCGAAAGGTGGTTCTACAAAGTATTGACTCAGGGGGGCTGAATACTTTTGCACGCCACACTTTTCAGTTTTTTATTTGTAAAAAAATTTGAAAACCATGTATCATTTTCCTTCCACTTCACAATTATGCGCCACTTTGTGTTGGTCTATCATATAAAATCCCAATAAAATACATTTACGTTTGTGGTTGTAACGTGACAAAATGTGGAAAAGTTCAAGGCGTATGAATACTTTTACAAGCCACTGTATATATACACATTACGATCCTTTCGTAAAGGATCTTGTAACCAGCTCAACAGCTAGTTACAAGATCATCCATGCTCTTCTTCTGATCGAGTCCCACACACAAGATTAGAAGCTGTCCTGCCAGAGCTGAACACACTTCTCAGCATCTGCACACAACGGTGTCAGTCTTGTCACTTCTTGTGCGTGGCGGTGGAAAGATTGGTGGAAACAGGGCCGCGAGGTGAACGCTCTCTCCTTGACCCCCGTCCATTGTCTAAATGAATGGTCCAAGGCTAATCGTCCTCCTCCAGCTCCCTTGAAGCACAATAGACTGCAGATGCTGGAATCTGGAGCATCAAACAATCTGCTGGAAGAACTCAGCTGGTCGGCTCACTGAATCTCTCCAGCAGATTATGTATGGTGGAGGGTGTATGGAACGTGCGGTAAGAAGGAAAGACTGAATTTCTGTAGCAATTTTAACAACCAAAGAATTTGACACCCACTGAAGTGCTCTTGAAATGCAGTCAGTTGTTTTGTATGAAATGCGGCAGGCATTTCGTAACTATTCATTTTCCAGGGATGTGTGCGTCTCTGGTGAAGCCAGCATTTAATTGTCGATCTCTAGCTGCCGTTCAGAAGGTGATGGTGGGAATTCAGGACAGGGAACGGAAGAACAGATGCAGATGGTCAGTTTTCGTAAAGGAATAATCATTGGGCCAGGACAATGCAGAAAGCCCCTTTGGTATTCTCCATACTAGTGCTGTGAGATCTTCTATACAATTGAGCTAAGATGAACAACAGTGAAGAATAGTGGACATGTGGGTGGTGGGACTGGTAATTCAGGTGGATTCATAAAGGGAGGGAGCTTAATTCCAAATTAAAACATGGAAACATAGAAAATATGTGCAGGAGGAGGCCATTCGGCCCTTCAAGCCAGCACCGCCATTCATTGTGATCATGGCTGATCGTCCCCTTTCAATAACCCGTGCCTGCCTTCTCCCCATATCCCTTGATTCCACCAGCCCCTAGAGCTCTATCTAACTCTCTCTTAAATCTATCCAGTGACCTGGCCTCCACTGCCCTCTGTGGCAGGGAATTCCACAAATTCACAACTCTCTGGGTGAAAAAGTTTTTTCTCACCTCAGTCTTAAATGACCTTACCCCTTTATTCTAAGACTGTGGCCCCTGGTTCTGGACTCGCCCAACATTGGGAACATTTTTCCTGCATCTAGCTTGTCCAGTCCATTTATAATTTTATATGTTTCTATAAGATCGCCCCTCATCCTTGTTTTGCCTCACCTGTAATTGCTTCAGATTCACCGAGAGCAGAAGCTGGTGAAATTTCCTCTTCCCAGACCAAACAGCCTTAAGGGCCTGTCCCACTTTCACGAGGTAATTCACGAATTCTCCCGAGTTTTCCTTCCCCTTGATTCAAACTCGCAGAATGTTCGTAGCGAGTCCGTAGGAGTCCGTAGATGTATCGTAGCGGCTCGTTATGCCAGCCGTAGGTACTCGTGGCATCAGGTAAGTCGGGACATTTTTTCCAGCCCGATAAAAAATGTCCATGATTAAAAAAATGGTCGGGATGAAAGAAATTGCTGCTTTTTGCTCGCAAGGAGGGCATCGAAATAGTGGTGGGAATTCGTAGACATACTCGTAGGAGTTCGTGAACATAGTCGTGGAAGGTCGTAGGAGTTCGTAGATTACCACCATCTTGATTTTTTTTTTAGGTCCTTTAAACTCGGCAGAGGTTTTGAATTAAGTCGTGAAAGTGGGACTGGCCCTTTACACAGCCAATGGGTTACAAGTTTATCATCCACTGTAAATATTGAGCCCACTTGTAAATACCAAGATCTTAGTGGTGAGAGTGATGGGCAAATGCTACAGCTCATTATTCAACTGCTCCTACACACAAATAAAATGGTGACTGTGAGGACACAAATGTTGAAAACATTGATTTTAAAGTCATTTAGTATCACTGCTTTAGAGAAAGAGTTCTCTTTCACACTTCCCTATCTCGATTCCAAACTTTTTATTTATTTACTTTTTTATTTTATTTATTAGAAGTAAGTACAATAATGTGGCACCTTTCTTCAGGTGCCAAATATATATTGGCATGATACATTTTATGTACAGCTTCATTTTTATTTTTTTTTGAAAATGAAAGAGAGAAAGAAAAGAGAGTCTAGATAATAGAGAATAGAAAAACATGTGATGTATCATGTGTGAAAAAGACAAGGGAAGTGAGAAAGAAAGTGAGGAAGAGAGGTAAAAAATAAGAAAAGAGAAAGAAAAAGAAAGAATACAAAGTAGGAGATAGGAGATTCCAAACGCAACCCTAGAGATACCTGTTTGTGGAATTTTTTATTTATTTTTTTTAAATTATTTTTATTAGAAGTACGGTAAATTACAATAACACACAACACATATGTCTTAATACATTTTTTGTACCGCTTCATTTTTTTGAGCTTTAAGAAAAAGATAGAAGTAAGGAAAGTAAAGAAAGTGCGCAAGAGTCGTGAAGTGCAGGAGAGTGTTGGGAAAAGAAAGCCCCTTAGAAAAGAAGTTAGAGAAGGAAGTAAAGTAAGAAAGTAGACCCTAGAAAAGAAAGAAAAAGAAAGTAGGGACAATCGCTCTATTATAACATTAAACTCCGCAGAAAGGGGACTACCAACCAAGTCTGTTTTTGTTGTTTTACCTCCCATTGCCAGGTCCTGATACCATTTATTTATTTATTTATTTTTAAAATTACTATTGCACCTCATGCTTGTAATAGGTCCATAAACGTAGACCACGTCTTTTGGAATTGGTCTGCTTTACCTGCTAAGAGGAATCTCATCTCTTCCAGATGTAATGTTTCAAACATATTTGATTGTTTGTGGAATTAACCTTTTTTTTAAATTATACTTTTATTCAAAAAATAAAAATAGACATACAAATGAACACAATCATAGACTGCCTATATTGACAGTTTTACAAACAAACGGTCATCAAATTAATATAAGGCCAACGTTATCAACACCCTGGCATTGCAATATTTCAAGAAAGCATCTCAACACAGCCTTCTCGACAGAGGCCCACTTCAACCATTCTCTCTGCTCAGCCTTCCTCCAGCAAACTAACCAACCTCAATGAAGCAAATCCTGGTCCTTCCAGATTCCCATTCCATGAATTTAACAAATGCTGTCAATTTAACATGAAGAATCAATGATTTTCTATATCCAAAAGTATTAAGGAAATGGGGGGGGGGGGGGGGGGGGAGGCAGTTTAGATGCCCTCTGAATTTGATGGGATACATGGACTTAGGTCACCTGTTTTCACAGATAAAGGCTTGAAAGCCCCGGCAATGGATAGCCATGATTGAATGGCGGGGTCCGCTCAATGGGCTGAGCAGCCTACTGCTCCCATAACTCATGAACAAATGGCAATCAATGCTAGTCATGTCAAAAGTGCCATCGTTCCATAAATGTTGAAAATAGACAATAGACAATAGGTGCAGGAGGAGGCCATTTGGCCCTTCGAGCCAGCACCGCCATTCAATGTGATCATGGCTGATCATCCCCAATCAGTACCCCGTTCCTACCTTCTCCCCCTATCCCCTGACTCCGCTATTTTTAAGAGCCCTATCTAACTCTCTCTTGAAAGCAAATTAAACCATCAATGGGCAGGCTAACTATCTGGTGGAAGCCAACCCCCCCCCCCCCCCCTCTTCTCCTTAGACATTTGTTTCCGTGAACATATTGGGCGGGTGTTAGAGCTCACACCGCAGGACCGGCATAGTACGAGGAGCCTGCTAGCTCGCTCGAGTACAGCTGTGGCCGATGCTGCCTTTCTCTTTAATACTCCCCCCAAATTTGGCTTTGTCTTGCAGGCTGTGGAGATGCAAGAAATGGGGAGGGACGCCTACTCGGACAGCGACCATTACCTCCCGATGGATGGCCAAAGTCGAGCATCCTCCATGCCACGACTGGCAGCAGGGAATCAAGTGAGCTCAATGAGACTTACTGTGCAGTGCCCCACACCGCGTGCCATCAACCTAAACTCATTCAATGCCACCTGTGCCAACGAATTTACACCCATGAAATATTATAGTCAAAGTCAATAGGTTCCAAATAGGCCCACACAAATTGGACAAATGGGAGACAATTTGCCCCCAATGACTAGCATTATAGTAGAAGCCTCAAGTTGCAGTCCACTGCTGAAATCTGGAAACATAGAAAATAGGTGCAGGAGTAGGCCATTCGGCCCTTCGAGCCTGCACCGCCATTCAATGTGATCATGGCTGATCATCCAACTCAGTATCCTGTATCTGCCTTCTCTCCATACCCCCTGATCCCTTTAGCCACAGGGGCCACATCTAACTCCCTCTTAGAGGGATCCCTCTTAGACACAAGAGATTGTAGGTGCTGGAATGCGTAGGAAGGAACTGCAGATGCTGGATTACACCGAATATAGACACAAAATGCTGGAGTAATTCAGCGGGATGGGCGGCATCTCTAGAGAGAAGGAATGGGTGATGTTTCGGTTACGACCCAAAACGTCACCCATCCCTTCCCGCCCGTCCTGCTGAGTTACTCCAGTATTTTGTGTCGATCTGTAGGTGCTGTAATCTGGAGCAAAACACTAATTGCTGGAAGAACTCGGCAGGTCAAGCAGCATTTGTGGAGGGAAATGGATGGCCGAAGTTTCAGGCTGAGACCCCGCTTCGGGTCTCTCCCAACTGTCCCCCCCTCCCCCCCCCCAAAAAATGGTGACTATCCCTTTGTCTCCATAGATGCTGCTCAACCCAGTTTTTTGAGATACAGCGTGGAAACAGGCCCTTTGGCCCACCAAGTCCGCGCCAATCAGCGATCCCCGCACCCTGATACTATCCTACACACACTAGTGACAATTTACAATTTTACCAAGCCAGTTAACCCACACACCTGTTAGTCTTTGGAGTGTGGGATGAGACTGGAGCTCCAGGGGATAAACCCACGCAGGTCACAGGGAGAACGTACAAACTCCGTACAGGCAGCACCCGTAGCCAGGATCGAACCCGGGTCTCTGGCGCTGTGAGGCAGCAACTCTACCGCTGTGCCGCCCTTAGTGGGAGTTCCTCCAGCCGTTTGTTTTTCACTTCTGAAGTTTCATGCCTTTGTTTCGAGTGGAATTGAACTTATGAAGCCAAATACAAATTCAGTGGTACTGATTTATATCAAGAGCAGGAGCTAAATTCCTATGGGTATTCGGGCAACTGAAGCTGTGATGCTGTGGCACTGTGGTCAAATCTGGGGAGTTGATCTTGAACCCATCATTTTCTGACTCAGTGATGAGACAGTGGTCTAACAAATCACGGCGTTATTTTGTCATTATTTAAACCTGGGGCTAAACGGAATGTAAATGACGGTGATCTTTTCTTGTTTAGTGACTGCATTTCACGACATTTTCTGTAAATGTTTTTTGTAGCGATGACGGTTATAGTGTTGGGTCAAGGATTTGGAAACCAAAGCTGAGAGATTGGGCTCAGTGGTGCCGTTTTCCGCAGCGGCATCATCCTAATAGGTTTGCAAATTGCTCCATGAAATCCAAGTGCACATTTTTAGTGGCCTTAGCAATTTGTTTACATGGTACGATTTGTGTCTGGATTGTACAGAGCAGCGGGATTTTGTCATCATTCCTCAATCAACTCAAATGCCAGCACTGCCAAACTCTGCCTAGACCCTACACCACGTGCAAATCGTATGCACCTTGGTCTCCAACAATATGGCTCCCACTTGTTTAAAGGGGGGGGATCACAAATTATGTGTATCCGCTGCTCTAGGTGTCAGCTGCTCTACATCGGTGAGACCAAGCGTAGGCTTGGCGATCGCTTCGCCCAACACCTCCGCTCGGTTCGCAATAACCTACCTGATCTCCCGGTGGCTCAGCACTTCAACTCCCCCTCTCACTCCCATTCCGAATCCGACCTTTCTGTCCTGGGCCTCCACCATGGCCAGAGTGAGTCCCATCGCAAATTGGAGGAGCAGCACCTCATATTTCGCCTGGGTAGTTTACACCCCAGCGGTATGAACATTGACTTCTCTAATTTCAGGTAGTCCCTGCTTTCTCCCTCTTTCCCCTCCCCTTCCCAGCTCTCCCACAGCCCACTGTCTCCGCCTCTTCCTTTCTTCTTCCCCCCCCATCCCCTCATCAGTCTGAAGAAGGGTCTTGACCTGAAAAGTAACCCATTCCTTCGCTCCATAGATGCTGCCTCACCCGCTGAGTTTCTCCAGCATTTTTGTCTACCTACAAATTATGTGTAGGTTTGTTGAGAATTAAATGGCAATTGAGATTGAGCAGAGAGGTGGAGACACAAGGAACTGCAGATGTTGGGTTACAAATAAAGGAGTAACTCAGTTGGTCTGGCAGCATCTCTGGAGAAGATGGGCAGGTGAATTTTCAGCTTGGAGCCCTTCATTGGACTTTAGTCATGGATAGGCATTGTTTTGGGTTGGGAACCTTCTTGGTCCTGATCCAAAACATCTCCTATTCATGTTCCCCAGAGATGCTGTCTGATCGGCTGAATTACTCCATCAGTTTTAAGGAGAGAAGCATTAACCCTGAGTAACGAGAAGTCAGCAAAGTATTGATTGAAGCCAGCGCAACCATACCCAGTGGACAAGTCTTGGGGGATTTAGGTTCAAGGCCACAAGAGGCAAGCCAAGCCAAGACAGAGACAATAGACAATAGGTGCAGGAGTAGGCCATTCGCCCCATCGAGCCAGCACCGCCATTCACCGTGATCATGGCTGATCATCCACAATCAGTACTCCATTCCTGCCTTCTCCCCATACCCCCTGACTCCGCTATCTTTAAGAGCTCTATCTAACTCTCTCTTGAAAGCATCCAGAGAATTGGCCTCCACTGTCTTCTGAGGCAGAGAATTCCACAGATTCACAACTCTCTGGGTGAAAATGTTTTTCCTCATCTCCGTTCTAAATGGCCTGCCCCTTATTCTTATACTGTGGCCCCTGGTTCTGGACTCCCCCAACATCTGGAACATGTTTGCTGCCTCTAGCGTGTCTAGGCCGAGGAGAGGGATAAACAGAGGGGCCTTCAGGAAGGAGTAGGTGGGGGGACAGAGAAAGCCCTATCATCAGAGGATCCTTCAGCTATGTGAAATGTTTTGTGTTTAATCATACATAGAATACATCTTAATAATAGGGCTTCCAAGGATGCTAATTTATCAATGCAAGTTCTCATCAATCCATCACATATACATATTGCCACAGGTGAAAACACCAAACTTAACGTTTAGTATTTTAGCAGCATGCTTGAAAATATTATAAAATAATTACCTCATTTAAAACTTGGAAGCATTCATAACCAAAATATATATTGCTAAGTGTTGTGGAATTCTATTGCAAATTATTTTTGAAATTAGTCTAATTCTGAAAGACTGATGCAAATTATTTTTCCTTCATTAGTACTTGAGGGTTTTAAGTTTTACTTAAGTTACTTAATCCACTTCTCTATAATGACCATGAAATCATCTGGTGTGTTACTTAAGTTTTACTTCTTATGTATATTCAATAAATATAAGAGGCCAGTCCAAATGAATTTCTTGTAGGGCACAATTCCAAATTGGCTAATTCAAAAGAACATGAGTAAATATTTGGAAACTTTGGCAGCCAACCTGTATTAATAACGTTGAACCCAGAACTGGAATTGTCATTACACCAATGCAGAAGGGTCTCGACCCGAAACGTCACCCATTCCTTCACTCCAGAGATGCTGCCTGTCCTGCTGAGTTACTCCAGCATTTTGTGTCTTACCCAGACTTTCTCGATTGTTCAACAGCACAGTGCCTGTACCAGTTGGTAAATCATAGTGTAACGTCAACTAAATGGCACAGCCTCTCGTCAAAGTAGGAGACCTTAGGCAGTCCAGGGTCTAACAGGGGTGAGGGGTGTGTGGTGACTGTCATGTGTTAGGCAGAGCAGCAAGAGAAAACTTGAGAAGTTTTTTTCTGGTAGAGAACAATACACCAAACTGTTTGGCCTAGTGAACCGTGATGCCCTCCCCCTGTTCTACAAGATGTGGAAGTGTTGAACTCAAATAATATTTCCCCTCCCAGCTCTCTCCAACTCCCCTCTCTGTTCTCTTCCGTACACGTCAATGATTCCATGGATCTAAATCCTAGAACTTCATCTTTTCCCACCCTTCCCAGAAAGAATCACTCTTCCATCATAAGGAAATCCCGTTAGTCTGGACCAGGGGTGGGGAACCTCCGGCCTTAAGGCCTCATGCAGACTCCTGGGCCATTAAGTGCGGCCTTTTGAATGAATCCAAATTTTGTAGAACAAATCCTTTTGTTTTTGTTCGTCTTTTATTATTTATATTTTAATCTTAAAATGAACGTATTTAAAATACCAAAGAGTTAAAGTAGATTCAACAAAATAATCCCCCCCGACTGACGGCCACAATTAAAACATTAGTAAGTCACGAGGGCTATTTTAACAAAATAATGTACATTTTGAAGTATATCGAATTGAAGTTTCTTGGATGGGGCCTTATTAGATGACACCTAACTATGAACATTCCAACATGAAAAGGTTCCCCACCCCTGGTCTGGACAATCCACTTCTCTATAGAGACTATGAAATCATCTGGTGTGTTCTATTCTGCTCTTTCTATCTGCTTAATGTATAACTGTTATATCTTTGTGCTTTTTCCTTCTACCACATTTTATTTCTTACAATAAAACAACTGTGTCCTTACCTGTGGCTTCTTCCTAAACCCTGGACATCTCGTTGCTGCCTTTGCGATGTGGGGGTCCTCCTGCGGCCATTTTCTGTCACGTCTGTCCTGTCGCTGCCTTCTCTCCTGTCTTGTGTCTTTTTGCTTCCTGCCCTTTTAATATGCACTCTCTTGTGTGGTTGATAACAGAGGAGAAAAGTGCGGAACCGTGGGAATAACCTTAGTGTATGTACCCTGTCTTAGTCTCTCTTTTGTGTTTCTATTACTCTTGTCTGCCTCAAGGCTTCATTTGGTCGACTCTGGCATGTGCTGGACATGTTCATTTGTTGAGGGTGCAACTATACAATACAATACAATTTATTTGTCACTTGAACCTCATAGAGGCTCAAATGAAATGTTGTTTCTACAGTCATACCCACAAGAACAAAATACCCAAGAAACAACACAATTTACACAGACATCCATCACAGCGCATCTCCTCCTCGCTGTGATGGAAGGCAAAAAAACTTATCTCTCCCCTGCATTTCCCATTCCCCTCCCGATGTCAGAGTCATAGTCAAAGCCCCCGGCGGGCGATGGCAATTGTCCCGCGGCCATTAACGCCACGCCGGGTGATGCAAGGCCGCGCTCCGGGTCTTGTTGTTGGAGCCCCCGGCGGGCGCTAGCAAAGTCCTGCAGCCATTCCAAGCCGCGCCGGGCGGCGATGTCAGGCCCCGCTCCAGGTACTCCTCGACCCCGCGACTCGGGCGGGAGAAGTCGCCGTTGCGGAAGCCCCGAAAGGCGGTCTCCCAGCAGGCTCCCGATATCACAGTCCACCGGACCCGCGGCTGGAGCCTCCGAATCCCCGGGGGTCGGGCCACAGCAGCTCGCCACCACAGCTCCTCCCGCTCCGAACTCGGCCAGCTCCATGATGGTAAATAGTCCGCAGCTCCGTGACTGGAGCCCCAGGTCGCTCCTGCTGGAGGCCGCTCCACGTTGCAGCCCCAACGACAACGGAGACCCGACAGGGAAAAGGTCGGGTTCTCCGTGCAGGGGAAAGATTTTAAAAGTTTCCCCCCCACCCCCCCCCACACATACACACACACACACACATTAAAACGGGAGAAAAAATAACAAAAAGACAGACGGACTGCAGAGGCCGCTGCGACTATCTGGCAGAAGGGGGGAAATCACCACAATATTTCACAAAATAATTACATGCAGACATCTAATAGTTGATAACATCTGAGGTGATACACAAATTACATAATCCTTCCCCAAAGAATAAAAAGGCCACCACAAATTTTCCTCGTGATTAGAATGGTCCTTCAATTGACTGTAAAGGGTTTTTTTTCTCCTCAAAGTTGCGTTTAATTATTAATAGTTCATAAGTGATAGGATCACCATTAGGCCCATTGAGTCTACTCTGCCATTCAATCATGGCTGATCTATCTCTCCTTCCTGCCTTCTCCCCAATATGAAATGGTCCATATAATTAAGTTATTTCAACAATTTCTGTGACAGGTGTTCTGTTTAGCAGAAAAGTCAACGGTATTGTGACCTCCATTTACTCATCTCTAATTTTTGTCCAAAGGGTCGGTTGTTTCATGGGGCTTCATCTGCTCCCTGGTCGTGTGCCCTGAGCAGTGACTGTGGTCCCAGTCTTGCTGATCAAGATAACATAGCATAGACCAAATGTTCACGTTCACAGGTGATAGGAGCAGAATTAGGCCTTTTGGCCCAACAGGTCCACTCCGCCATTCAATCATGGCTGATCTATCTCTCCCTCCTAACCCCATTCTGCTGCCTTCTCCCCATAACCCCTGACACCCGCACTAATCAAAAATCTATCTATTTCTGCCTTACAATTAACCATTGACTTGGCCTCCACAGCAATTAATTCCACAGATTCTTCACCCTCTGATTAACGAAATTCCTCCTCATCTCCTTCCTAAAGGAACGTCCTTTAATTCTGAGGCTATGACCTCTGGTCCTAGACTCTCCCACTAGTGGAAACATCCTCTCCACATCCAGGTCATTCGCCATTCGGTGAGGTTCAATGAGATCCCCCCCTCGATGTTGGCACCACCTTGGCCATAATCACACCAGGTTTTCCAAAATCCTCGCCCGCTGAACTATTGTGGGATCTGCAGTAAAATGTATTGAGGCCTGTACTGAGGACAACTGAACATGCCCTTCCAGTAGCATGCGTGCCAAGGGTCTAGCTCCCGCTCAGAGGCTGAAGGATTGCATGTTCCTGGAATGAATCTGCATTGAAAACTCAGCACGAGTAAGCATGTGTTATAATCATTAACTGCCTGAAGAATTGTTTTGATTTAAGGGCAAACCCTTGCCACACTGTGAGAGAGGAAATTACATGCAATTTGTATGCTAACCACAGACTGACACCAGAATGGTTCATCTCGATTGCGATAAAGGGTAGTGTCCTTAGTCTACAAGTATTTTCTATTATTGAGAAGTCACAGTGAGAATGCCGGTAACTTTCTGCTGGATTGCGGTCAATTGCAACTTTACCGCTCACCACCGTGCCACCCTGATTGGCACTGTTCGAAAAAAATAGCAAAGGCATTATCCTTCCCAATCAGTGTCTGGAAATAAAGCATAGGCATCATAAGGCATTATACTTTGGGGTCTTAGTATACTGAAAAAGGATTGTTAGTTTGATATCATTGCTGATTATAGGCAACTGACATCTTCTGGGTACTCTGAATCAACATTATGTTTGTGCTGGAGGCATCTTCATTGAAAATGTAAGAATGGCAACAAAAAAAAGCAACCCTTCATTGAACAGTGAAAGCACAACTTGCTCTAATAGATTGTGGAGGCACACAGACATTAGCTGGTGGAAACTCACCTGCTGTTCGTTGATAGACGCAGAGAGGCATTATTGATATTGGGCTGCTCCTGCTGGTTGACTTTAGTTGCAGTAGACTTTAGAGGTACAGAGTAAAAACAGTCCAATCGGCCCACCGAGTCCACGCTGACCAGCATTAACCTCACACACTAGCACTCTCCTACACACTAGGGACAATTTTACCAAAGCCAGTTAACCTACAAACATGGAGCGTGGGAGGAAACCGGTGCACCCGGAGAAGACCCACACAGTCACAGCTCCGTACAAACTCCGTACAGACAGTGCCCACAGTCTCTGAGGCTGTAAGGCTGCACCACCGTGCCACCCTTGACTGTGGGAATTCACAAAAATTCCTGTAACTGGACAAGTGAATACATATACTGTACATGGAAGGTATCTATGATTGATTGATAAAGATAGATAGATAGATAGATAGATAGATAGATAGATAGATAGATAGATAGATAGATAGATAGATAGATAGATAGATAGATAGATAGATAGATAGATAGATAGATAGATAGATAGATAGATAGATAAATAGATCTATCTATCTTAGGTGTCCTTGAGACTCTTGAAAGGCGCCCATAAATAAAATAAATAAATAAAATAAATAAATTATTAATATGATAGATAGATAGATAGATAGATAGATAGATAGATAGATAGATAGATAGATAGATAGATAGATAGATATGTATATATATATATTGATAGATAGATAGATATTATATAGATAATTTTCTGCATTGTACACACACTGCTTATCTGTATTTATAGAGAGCACATTAACAGATATTAATAATAATAATAATAATAAAATAACAAACTTCATTACGGACTCAAGGACCAGCAAGGGGCAACATTACATTAAAAATGCATTGCATATTAAATATCATAAAATACATATAAAATCTTAGTATATCACATAAAAACATCATAATTATATATATTTTTTAAACACAATACATAAGTTAAAAATCCAGATTAAAAGAATGATAGTTGATATATGTACACATGATACATTTTCTTTACATATAGAATATGTACATGCCTATAAATAGTGTTAGCAATTTGGTAACTACATACTGCATGTTGAGAACATTTGAATATATAATGCTAAATGTGGGATGTTATAGCAGGTGAGAAGGTGCACAAAATGTGATGTCTAGGTTTGACAAAGGTGTGCATTGTATTGGAAAAAATCTGGTTGGTTGGTTTTCCATTCTGCCCAATTTTGCCACTCACGAACATCAATATTGGGACAACATACTGCCCAACAGTGGAACAGCTGTCAAGTGTTTAGTTAAAACTAACACCTCATGCTTCTGGATTGCTTATAGATACTGTATATGTAAGTAGTTTGAGGACTTCAATACCCCCTGAAGTATTGGGTAAGAAGGAACTGCAGATGCTGGTTTAAACCGAAGATGGACACAAACAGCTGAAGTAACTCAGAGGGGCAGGCAGCGTCTCTAGAGAGAAGGAATGGGTGATGTTTCAGCTCGAGACCATCTGAAGAAAGGTCTCGACCCAAAACGTCACGCGTTCCTTCTCTCCAGAGATGCTGCCTGTCCCGCTGAGTTACTCCAGCATTTTGTGTCTTACCCCTGTTATTGCTGAATCCATTGTTGGCTCTGGAAGGTTGTGGTTTGCCTGATCAGAAGATGAGAAGCTGTTCTTCAAACTTACTTTGAGCTTCGAAGATAGACACAAAATGCCGGAGTAGCTCAGCCTGTCCCGCTGAGTTACTCCAGCATTTTGTGTCTATCTTCGATGGAAACTAGCATCTGCAGTTCCTTCCTACACATTACTTTGAGCTTCATCGGAATACTTCAGGGAGTCATGAACGGAGACGTCAGTGTGGGAATGTGGAATTAAGGCAGTTCTAATTAGTGAAGAGGAGCTGTGGATGTTCTGTAGGTAGTACAGATTTTTAGCTACTTTTAGTTTAGAGAGACAGTGCAGAAACAAGCCCTTCGACCCACCAAGTCCACGCCGACCAGCGATCCCCGCACATTAACACTATCCTACACACTGGGGACAATTTACATTTACCAAGCCAATTAACCTACAAAGCTGTACGTCTTTTTTTTTTTTTTTTTTTTTAAATCAAAAAATGTATTCAATTATTAAAAATAATATTTACATTACAATAAAACAAGCCAGAACCCACCACCATAATACAATACAAACATGTATCCATAATAAACTACTATACAACTATGATACAATCCTTATTGAGGATACATTCAACACCCTGCGGAGCCCAGCGGTCCCGGAACTCCTTCAGGGTGCCCGTAGGCAGGGCGTATTCCCTTTCTAATCCCACCCGGGCACGGACGTAACCCCTGAAAAGGGGCAAGCTGCTGGCTCGGGTAGAGCCCTCCACCGTCTGGCACCGTGACTCGCGGATGGCCAGCTTGGCACCCTGTACGTCTTTGGAGTGTGGGAGGAAACCAAAGATCTCGGGGAAAACCCACGCAGTCACGGGGAGAACGTACAAACTCCGTACAGACAGCACCCGTAGTCAGGATCAAACCCAGGTTAAAGCGCAGTGAGGCAGCAACTCTACCGCTGCGCCACCATACCGCCCTCGAAAATACTCTCGAAAGATTAATTAATAATTTTACTAAGTTATGTTTCTTAAATTATTTTGTTATTGCTTAAAGATTGTCTGTAAAAATATTTACAGCAACAGCATGAGGTACATAAATAACTTATATATATCCGCGCTGAGTATCTCTAAACTGCATTTGCAAACAGTAGGATGTTTTTAATAGATTTATGGTTCATATAAACTTGTTCCTGCTGTTTTAATACGGACATTAAGAATTTATAACGGGGAATGTGTGGACTAATAACATTGTCAGTGGAGGAAGATACAATTTCAGAAACATACTTCCACAGATGAATGTCTAGTAATTCAGAATTTATGATCATATTACTGCATAAAATAGGTGACAATGTTAGGAAGATCAGACATTGACAGATATTTAGTCATCTTCTGTGTGCAAGATGTGCATGCATGTATGTATGGCAACGCATGCATGTTGTTATTTTATCACAAAAATAGTTCTAGTATTTGAGGACAGAACAGGTCACTTTGATGATGGGAGATTCAGTACAGTTGGATTCAACAACTGTATAGACACTGTGCCTTTTGTTTTTAATAAAACCTTTACTTTTCACACACTCGCATTAGCTGTGTAACGATGTTTACAGAAAGAGTGTCTCCTTGAATGATGCACATTTTGTCTTGCATCAGACCATCGAAGACACGAGTCCAATTAAGCGATCGGCATCCACACTGGGCCATCAGCGTCCCAAGGGGATACGGCTGGATGACTACTCGCTGGAGAGGGTCATTCCCGAGGAGTCACAAAGGAGCCATCGCCGCAGGGAGAGAGGTCACAGGACATCAGAGAGGTCGTTGAGTCGATACACGGATGCAGATACAGGTCAGCACTTTTTATTACTCATCGAGAAATGACCTTTTGCCTTTAAACTTGAGTGTCTTGCTGGTCAGTTGAGATGATACATAATGTCTTGCTGGCCTGTTGAGATGACACATAAGTGACATCACTAGGAGACTACAGTATATGCAAGTTTGGCCATGTAAGGATGGTTCAGTTCAGTTTAGTTTATTGTCACGTGTACCGAGGTAAGGGCCTGTCCCATTCGGGCGTCATTTGCACGTCAGAAGGATGAGAGGGAATCTTATTGAAACATATAAGATTATTAAGGGATTGGACACGCTAGAGGCAGGAAACATGTTCCCGATGTTGGGGGAGTCCGGAACCAGGGACCACAGTTTAAGAATAAAGGGTTGGCTATTTAGGACGGAGATGAGGAAAAACGTTTTCACCCAGAGAGTTGTGAATCTGTTGAATTCTCTGCCTCAGAAGGCAATGGAGGACAATTCTCTGGATGCTTTCAAGAGAGAGTTAGATAGAGCTCTTAAAGATAGCGGAGTCAGGGGCCAGAGACACGAGTTCGATCCTGACTATGGGTGCGGTCTGTACGGAATTTGTGCGTTCACCCTGTGACCGCGTGGGTTTTCTCCGGGTGCTCCAGTTTCCACCCACATTCCAAAGACTTGCAGGTTTGTAGGTTAATTGGCTTCTGAAATTGACCCCTGCGTCTAAGATAGAACTATAAATGGGTGACCATTAGTTGGTAGGCAGTAGGCGGCGCGACTCTCGTCAGCTGCGGCCTCTGCAGTCCGTCTGCGTTTTTATTATTTTATGTCTTATGTTTTTATGTAGTTTTTGTTATTTTTGTTGGGGTATGTGTGTGGGGGTGTGGGGGGGTTGGGGGTAACTTTTAAATCTCTCCCTGCACGGGAGACCCGACCTTTTCTTTGTCGGGTCTCCGTTGTCGTTGGGGCTGCAATGAGGAGCGGCCTCCAACAGGAAGACCGGGGGCTCTGGTGCCGACTACTCACCTCACCGTCGCGGAGCTGGCCGAGTCCAGAGCGGGTGGAGCTGTGGTGGACGCTGCTGCGACCCGACCCCCGGAGATTCGGTGGCTGCAACTGCGGGTTTGGCGGACGGTAACACCGGGAGCCCGCGGGTCCCTGGAGGGAGACCGCTTTTCAGGGCTTCCGCAGCAGCGACTTCTCCCGCCCGAGTTGCGGGGTTGAAGAGCTCCTGGAGCGGGGCCTTACAGCACCGCCCCGCGCGGCTTGGAATGGCTGCGGGCTGCAGACGCGCGCCGGGGGCTCTAACACCAAGACCCGGTGCGCGACCTTGCATCACCCGGCGTGGCTTTAATGGCCGCGGGACAATCACCATCGCCCGCCGGGGGCTTTGACTTTGACTCTGACATCGGGGGGGGAGAGTGCAGTGGAGAGAGAAGTTTTTTTGGCCTTCCATCACAGCAATGTGATGGATGTTTATGTAAATTATGTTGTGTCTTGGGTCTATTTGTTTGTAATGTATGGCTGCAGAAACGGCATTTCGTTTGGCCCTCAAGGGGTCCAAATGACAATAAATTGAATTGTATTGTATTGTGTGGACTCGTTGGGCCAAAGAGCCTGTTTCCACCCTGTGTCTCTAAAATTTAAAACAAAATGCCCCATAAGTAGACAAAAAATGCTGACCCAAACTGACCCACATTACTGAGTGCAAGCATGCCTCTGGCTCAGTTTATGATTGAGTCCAAAAATAGATTTAGTTCACCGGAATCCTATTATTCAACCTTCTTGAGCAAGGGAGGGTCTGTAATGGTTCAAAAATCACCCAGCAATCTGACTCCTGATTGCCACACAGTGATTTATTATTGTAAGGTTGAGTGGATTTAACTTTAGGTCAAGAATGACTTTGAGTGAGATGCACTTCTACTGAAAGTGAATTGTAACTTGGGGAATATGTAGAGGTCAGTGCAGCCCCTCATTTCTTAGGCCCCCTTTGGTCATGGCTGACCTGACCATGGGCATCTCCAGGGTTGGAGGACACCTGTGCGTGACTTTGTTTAACGTGGGGAGACTGGTGCACAGGCAGCCACCCCACGGTCCTTGACAGATCTGGGTCAGGATCCAGTGGCATGGAGTCCAAGACGACAGGAGACCCTTTCCTGCTGCAGCCTTCATCCGCCTTCCCAGCCGTTGTGATGCTCCACTAAGGTCAACCATCGTCCTCCGCCTGTTCCACCATTATCCATTCATAAGGGTGACTGTAGGATTATCTTCAATAGAATTCAATGGTTCAAGATGGTGGCCCAACGCCACCTTCTCACGGGTTGCTTGGGATGGTCGATAAATGCTGGCTTTCGCCAGTTACACCCTCATCCATAAAAAAAAGTCATAACAGCTGCATTAAGCAACATGTTTGGGCACCGACATTATCTCAAGGTGCAATAGTCAAAGGTGGATGGCTTGGGAAATAATTGTGCAAAATAGGTAGCCTACATGTCATTATGAAGAAAGACTGGATAGACTTGGTTTATACTCTCTAGAATTTAGGAGATTGAGAGGGGATCTTATAGAAACTTATAAAATTCTTAAGGGGTTGGACAGGCTAGATGCAGGAAGATTGCTCCCGATGTTGGGGAAGTCCAGGACAAGGGGTCACAGCTTAAGGATACGGGGGAAATCCTTTAAAACCGAGATGAGAAGAACTTTTTTCACACAGAGATTGGTGAATCTCTGGAACTCCCTGCCACAGAGGGTAGTCGAGGCCAGTTCATTGGCTATATTTAAGAGGGAGTTAGATGTGGCCCTTGTGGCTAAGGGGATCAGAGGGTATGGAGAGAAGGCAGGTACGGGATACTGAGTTGGATGATCAGCCATGATCATATTGAATGGCGGTGCAGGCTCGAAGGGCCGAATGGCCTACTCCTGCACCTAATTTCTATGTTTTTAATTGTCAATGTCATTCTTTGTATTTAACAAGTTTAGAAATGTTTAGTTTCTTAGATAAATATTAAGCTGCTCTATATGCAAGTCTTCCTCTCTAAACATTTTCCGATTTCTTTTTCTTTGCCTAAATGATCAGCTTTTATTGACATAGGGCTCGGGACAGACCTCAGCACGACCACACAGTCGGGTGACCTCCCTCCGAAGGAGAAGGACCGGGAGCGCGGAAGGACCAAGGACAGGAAGCACCACCACCACCACCACCACCACCACCACACGTCGGCCGACAAGGAGCGTTATTCCCAGGAGCGGCACGAGTACAGCAGGCCTCGATCAAGGGAGAGGCGGTGGTCTCGGTCACCGAGTGCAGGGCGCGAGTGTGTCCCCCATAGACAGGTGGGTCTGCAGGCTTCACACACCGTGGCTGCTCAAAGTACTCTAGACAATTGTGTCGCTGCGACCACAGTGGAACTGGCAAGTGGGATGACCCAGTAGAAATCATTCAACCTTTGTTGCAGAAAAATACATTACTGATATCCTTAACTCCACGATGTACCACCTTATGGAAACACCACCTTTCCCTAAATTACAACCTCAATCCCCCTCCCAGTATTATCAGTTACCCTTGCATTAAATGACTGACTTTTATCCTAGACCCGGCAGGTTTTACCGATCCCTTCAGAAAGATTCAAGCACAGTGCCACACAGTTTATGATTAACTGTGGCACGGTTAACTGTGGTCAAGGTGGCGCAGCGGTAGAGTTGCTGCCTTACAGCGAATGCAGCGCTGGAGACCCGGGCTCGATCCCGACTACGGGTGCTGCCTGTACGGAGTTTGTACGTTCTCCCCGTGACCTGCGTGGGTTTTTCTCCGAGATCTTCGGTTTCCTCCCACACTCCAAAGACGTGCAGGTTTGTAGGTGAATTGACTTGGTGTAAAATGTAAAAATTGTCCCTAGTGGGTTAATGCGCGGAGATCGCTGGTCGGGGTGGGCCCGGTGGGCTGAAGGGCCTGTTTCCGCGCTGTATCTCTAAACTGAACTATACACACAAATTATTTCATTAACGTGTAATTTTAATGAGATACCGAGGACTATTCATTCTCCGATAGTGTAGCTTAAGAGCATTTAAACAGGCTCATGAGCAAGCAGCGAATGGAGGCATAAGATCCATGTACAGGCAAGTACTGTTTAAATTGGCTTCATGGTCAGTACATACACGATGGGCTGAAGGGCCTGATCCTGTGCTTCACTGTTCTAGATTTAGTCTGCATTGCCATCCTATTTAATTCCTGATGAATGCTAACTATCCATTACAGAAAAATAAATGATCAGGAGGCTTTCGCAAATTGGTTCCAATGTATAAAGTGAATCAAATCTCACTCGCTGAATGAAGCTGGTAGCAGGAGATGGTTCTAATCCAAAACAAATTTTGTGCAATTGATCAACCACCATTGTGTATCTGATGACTGACCGGCAATAATTTTAAACTGAAGGGCAGCATGAGCTGACCATAGGGGGATGGTGGGGGCTGCAAGATTAAAAATGGCTTGCCAAAACTGCAAAGCTTTAGCAGTAGAATTATGCTGAGAGCCATCATTTTTGATCAGCCGCTCGTGAGATGGCTATTTACAGCCAGATTGGCAGTACAGATCCCCCACCAGGCCCTGGTCCGCTGATCTACAGGAGGAAGGATGAAATAAACCAGCTTCCCACATCATCAAAGTGTAAATTGGATTAGTGCATGTGGCTGTCTACATATGGAGCATGTTTAAGAAAGAACTGCAGATGCTGGAAGAATCGAAGGTCGACAAAAAATGCTGGAGAGACTCAGCGGGTGAGGCAGCATCTGCGGAGAGAAGGAATTGGCGATGTTTCGGGTCTGAAGAAGGGTCTTGACCCGAAATGTCGCCAATTCCTTCTCTCCATGAATGCTGCCTCACCCGCTGAGTTTCTCCAGCATTTTTTGTCTACTTATGGGGCATGATAGGTGGCTGCTGGTGACATGCACAAGGCTTTATTCTGAAAGTGATGCTAACTACCTTTTCATGCAATAACCAGCAGAATTATCTACTTTAAGCCAGGGTTGGTGTTCTGAACTTACCTTAGCAAATTTTGTTTGAAGCAGGTAGCTTTTCCAAATTCAAAGAATGTGATGCAAGATTATTGGTTATCTTTTATAGAAACACAAAAAAATATATTGTGAAGCCTATTTATCTCTGGTTGTTGCTTTCTAACGAGCTGAGAGGCCATACAGATTAAACATCTTGGTTATCAAATGCTTCCCAGCACAGCCCTTGTACCCTAGTGGGACATGATTTCATTAGCTACCTTTTTCTTACTCTCCATACTAAAATGAGATCTGCCAAACGGACGAAAGTTCACCCAGGCATAACATTCATATGAAAAAGACACAAGGTGCTGGAGTAACTCAGCTGGACAGGCAGCACCTCTGGAGAGAAGGAATGGGTGACGTTTCGGGTCGAGACACTTCTTTTAACTTTTCTGGGAAGGTTGGGATGCTATTGAGGATATAATGGCCATCGCTTCTCATCACTATTAGACACATAGTTTCCCAGAGGGAGGACGCCATTGGTGTGAAAATAAGTTCTTGATCATTTACACTGTGATAGCTACACAGTGTGTACCGATTCCTTTGAACTCTCAAACTCAATACAATAAATTTACCAGAGTAGGGTAGAGTATGCAGCCGTTATTGCAACTTGCATTTACCCCTGGTCAATTTCACGCCCTAGATTTCAGCGGCCTAGGCCAAAGCCCGTAAACATTAAACCCATCTTTTCATTCACCATGGGGCCTCTGGAGTCCCAACCTTTTCGGTTTAATAATAATAATAAATACTTTATTGATCCCCTCAGGGAAATTCAGATGTCCAGAAGCTCCCAACCAACAAACCCACAGATTCAAAACGAACGCAGACAGAAAATACATAGAATACAATGTGGACACTACCTGAGAGCAATAAATACTTAAAAAGACCAATAATTAACAGTTAAAAATTAATAATTGCAAAATGCATCCCCCTACAGCCTAGCGGTCCGAATTATAAAATCTAATGGCTGCAGGGGTGAAGGATCTCCTGAACCGCTCCGTTCTACAGGGCAGGGAGAGGAGCCGGTTGTTGTTCCGAGTGCTCTTTTGACTCTCCAGAATTACATGGAGGGGATGCCCGGGGTTTTTCAGGATGACCTGCACCTTGTGCCTCATACGCCTCTCAAGCACATCCATCCCAGAGTCTACTCTCCCCTCCAGCACTGAGCTAGCTCGTTTAACCAGTTTGACCAGCTTCCTATTGTTTTTTGCACTAATGCTGTTGCCCCAGCAGACAACAGCGTAGAAAATAACGCTTGCAACCACTGTGTTTAGGCTTGTGACTTCCAGCAGTGCGGGCCAATTCCAGGTTGGATTACAAGCATAGTCTCCAAGTTGTCTAATGTGTACGGCCTTACAATGCGCTTTTAAACCCATGATATCTAAAGCTCAATGCCTGCTCTTTTACAACCCCTTGACTTACAGACGTCAATTTCTCTTTTTACTTTCCTTTTTTACTTTTGTTGGTTCTGTGGTCGTTGCTTCCTTTTCCCTTGTGTTACCTCTTTGCTTTCTCCGATGGTTTTTTCCTGTCTGTGTTTTTGCTCCTGATTTTTTATTTTTTATTTGCTTTGTTTCGATTTTCATCTAGGGCAGTAGTTCTGTGAGTGGGAGCCCAGTTCCTTCCACTTCTGGTACCAGCACACCGAGGAGGGGACGTAGGCAACTCCCCCAGACTCCTTCCACGCCTAGGCCTCATGTCACCTACTCCCCCGTGGTCCGCAAGGCCATGAACACATCGCAACAGCAGCAGCAGCAGCAGCAGCAACAACAGCAACAACAACAGCAGCAGCAGCAGCAGCAGCAGGGCAGGACACCAACCCCTGTGCCACGCCGTTACTCACCCCCTCCCCCGGAGCACCACAGGGGCGAGAGGCACGGCGGCGGCGGCGGCGGCGGCGGCAGCAGCAGCCGGTCTCCCGGCACGGAGAGAGGCGGCTCCCCCCGGCTACACCGCCAGAGCAGCGGGCAGTGGTCAACCCCCAGCTCCCACCTCTCCGAGCCTTACCTGGGGTGCCACGACGATGACTATTACCGGAGCGCCGAATACGAGGCGGCATCGAGGGAGGAGACTCTGACCTTCGAGGTGGCCATGGCGACGAGTTCCGGGCGGTCGCCGAGGACTTGTCGGGGGCCGCAGTCCTCCTCCTCCTCCGTGTCCCTCCCCAGACACGGGCGCCGTGTGCCCAACGGGTACTACCACAACCTGGGCCCGAACAAAACGCGTGGGCCTGGCGCAAGGAAAGGGATGCACGAACCCTACAGTGAGACCGACGAGGACGACTGGTGCTAGCCCCCCTCCTCCTCCTCCTCCTCCTCCCTCATATCCTTCACCCCGGAAACCCCCTCCATACTTCTTACATTGCCAAGCGAGCCGGAGGAGCCAAGAGTCTCCGGGCCTCTTCTGAGGAGCTCTGTAGCCTTCCAAAAAAAAAAAAAACACACACACACACACACTCACACACACACGGACATAAATCGAAGAAGGAATGAGGTTGGAGGGGCAATTAAACCTGAGGTGTGCGTGTGAGGGGCGTCAAGGAATCAAAATGGCGGCCCGGCCTAGTGCTTGGCTCAATTGAGCGGGAAATAAGACCCTGTTTTGAGGGGGAGGGAAAAGCGTTTGGGGTTTTATCGATGAGTTTTATCATCCATTACCTGCTAATATGTTATTTGGTATTGTTTGCCTCGGGTGTGATGGGCTTGGGAGGAGGGGGGGGTGGTGGGTAACTGGGTGTTTAGGATGCCTGGCGGTGTGTAGGCCGCAGGAGGAGCGGTTACTAAGCAACGGTGGTCACCATGCAGCCTGGCCTTCAGCCTCATCAGAACGGTCCACCACAGCATGGATTCCTCTCCCTCTCTCTCTCTCTCTCTCTATAAAGAGCATGTTGTGACCGAGAGCACTTTGATTTGATGTGTGTATGTTGTTGGGGGGTTGGGGATGGGGAGGGGTTGTGGTGGTGGTGTGTGGGGAAGGTGTTTGGGGAGCATCTGAGGGAGACAACTAACTCCCGACAAACTCGCCTGAGATCATTTCCATTTTATTTGTAATTCTGCTTTTTCGATCCCTGTAGATTGAACGGGGGGAGGGGTGGGGGGGATGGGATGGGGTGGGGGGTTCCTCACTGCGATGGGCGGGAGGTGCAGAGGACAGAGGAATCACTCTGTGCCAGACATTCCAATGCTGGCAACATGACCACCTGCCCAGTGCAAAATGGAGTGTATGTTTTTTATGTGTGTGAAGCTCTGAGTGCCTTTGTAGTTGAATCAATTTGTTAGTTTTCCAAAATGTGCTTCCTTTCCTTCCTTCCATCCTTCCTTTATAAGTCAGAATTGCATATATTCTGCTGGAGTCTCCTACCCATGTTAGCCAAGATTCCTGACCATTGCCAGTTGATGGGCGGCAGGGAATGGTGGTACTTCAAGGGATTGGGACTCGGGTTCCAATTGTTAGCTTAAGGCTTAATAATTGCAAATGAAACCAAACAAAAATCAAAGGGTGTGGAACAAAGGGAAGTGCGTACTCTGTGAAGTTCAATGTGCTGCAGGGCCCAGGATCCAGTCAGACCTCCCTTACCTCATTCTATTCCCCCACTGAAGGTGGCTTTGATGGTAGCCTCAGAAATTACAACTAAGCTCAGTCTCAGGCATGTTGTAGGAGATCAAATGGACCCTGGAAGAGAAGTCACAAGGGCGGCACAGTGCTTGGGTTGCTGCCTTACAGCGCCAGGTATCCAGATTCTATCCCGACTGTTTGTATAGAGTTTGTACGTTTTCCCTGTGGGTTTTCTCCGAGTGCTCCGGTTGCCTCCTACATTCCAAAGACGTGCAGGTTTGTCGGTAAATTGGCGACTAAATTGTCCCTAGTGTGTAGTATAGAACTAGTGTATAGGTGATTGTTGGGGACTCGGTAGTCTGAGGGGCATAGTTTCCACGCTGTATCTCTAAACTAAGTCTTACAGCCCTAAGTTTAAGAACATTCAAAGAAAGTAGAAAATGGCCATGTTAATGGAGGAGAAATGGGATGCTTTTATTTATTAATGGGAAAGGGATCATTTATTGACCATTCCTAACTGTCCCTGGAACCACAGTGCTGTGCTGCCTTCTTGTACTGCCTTTCCCTTGGTTAAGGTGCTTCTTCAGTGCTGCTGAGAAGAGTGTTCTAGGATGTTGACCCATTAACGATAGACATCCAGGTGTTTGTCTTGAAGAAAAACTCTAGTGGAGGAACTCTAGGTCAGGCGATGCATTCAAATTTGCAGATGTAGATGGCCTTTACTTGCAGGCTGGCTAATCTATCATGGAGTAATGTTCTCATGTAATCACACATGGCATTATTTGGCCGTGTAAAAATATTCTATTGAATTGTGATGCAATGCACAATTAGCAGACAAAAGACATCTAGACAAAAGATCTCCGTGTCAGAAATGGCCACTCCATTGTAGAATCAGCAACTGTGCAGCAGGCATGAGCTGCGGACCATGTGTCCCATCAAGAAAAGGCCCAACTGCCTTGGATTTTAGCTCCTACCCACCTACCAAAGGCTTCCAAGACATCAGAGTTGATGACCCAAACAAGCCTTCAGGACCCCATGGAAGAGACTTCAGGCAAACAAATAATGGGAAGTAAACCAAACAATTTTCTGTTTGGTTTATTGTCAGGTGTACTGAGGTACAGGGAAAAGCTTTTTGTTGCGTGCTAACCAGTCAGTGGAAAGGCTGTGCATGATTACAATTGATCCATCCACAGTGTACAGACACATGATAAAGGGAATAATGTTCAGTGCAAGATAAAGTCCGATTAAAGATAGCCCGAGGGTCTCCAATGCGGTAGATAGGTTCTTGGGCTGGTTTGCTTTTCCTATCTCATCAGACAACACCATTTTTATAAGGTGCATCCAGGGACCCTCACTGAAAACGATTGCCACGGGAATATCCACTGCCGAATGTTATTGATGCATGGACCACAGGCTTGGTGAAGTACGACCATGAGATGAGCAATTGTATAAAGTGCCAGCCTTAAAATATCCAGTAGCACTATCTATAGGTAGAACAGGGATATACACGAGCCAACACAGGTCTGGAGGTACTGGGATACAAACGGGCTTGTTTTTCTGTGCACTCCATGCTAGCCTGCTGTCCAAACCCAGCGTTGGGGGGTGAAGGCATCAGTACTGAGCTACAGATACATCTCGGGAAAACTAACATCCAGAGTTCTGCAAAGGCACCAGGATCTTCAAAAAATGAATATGTGAGATTTTGTGTGAAAATATTTGCCTGTGAATTGAGTTCACTGTGAATAAGCTGATGGCCCTACTGTGATTTGAGTTTATAAATTAGTACAATTCCAAAAGAAAATAGAGATTATAAATTTCTGGGAAATATATAAATATATATGTATATACATATATTTATGTATGAAGAATACTTATTAATGCAAAGCATCTGATAAGGCACTGTAGATCCAAACAGTAATGTCTCCGTTACCCGAAATGTGAATGAGGGCACTAGATGAAAAAGTGAATTACAAAATATATATTTTGAATCTTAATGGAGGTGATCTCGTAAAGTTTTGAATGCATTCTATGCTCCAGGTTCGATTGTAGAAGTTTTCATTTCAATGTCATTCGGATACACTCAGCTGCTGGCTCCTGTATGGATGTCCTTTCATATGTATAGTTTTATCTTTTACATGCCTCTATACACTTAAATAGAAGATTGGATGTTCATGTTAATGTGTGGGGTTAAATGTGCGAGGGAGGCAGGTAGAAGGATCATATCTTTCCCCAATTTTTCCAATGATACCTCCCAAGTATCTGGCTCAATGGGCCATGCTCTCTTTATTCTAACTCCAAAGGTTGTGGGTTTATGTTCCACTCCAGGACCGGAGCACAGAAATATAGGCTGGTACACTTAAGTACAATACTGAGAGAGGGCTGTGCTGAGATGGAGGTGTGGCCTTTTGGATGAGATAACAAACCAATTTCTCAGGTGTAAAAGATCTCATGAAATTACGTCAGAGAAAAATGGGGAGTTCTCCCTGCCGTCCTGACCAAGTCTTTTCTGTTTGTCGACATTTCTAAAATGCGGTGTGTGGTCATTGTCATTCCGTGATTAGTAAGAGCTTGTTGTGTGCAAATTTATTGCTGTGTTTCCTACATTACAAGGGTGACAATGCCTCAAAAAGTGCTTCGTTGGCTGTGAAGCATTGTTGGACATCCCGGCATGAAAATGAAAGGTGCTATAGAAATGCAAGTCTTTATTTATTTATTTCCGACTCGACTGTCCATCTTAGGCAAGGCTGAGTGCTCAGAGGAAGCATCAAACGCCATCAGCCCGGAGAGAAAATCAGGTCTTAACGCTTTCCCAAACTATTGAACATGGCTGAAAAGAAATAGTATGAAAGGGAATGTACTTAAGCCCAAACTCTGATGTGTCGAAGGACGAGAACTCTGGGACAAGTTCCAAAACCACTAGAAATCGATAGTTATTTTTTACTTTTTATTCCCCGCCATGAAAAATATAATCACCACAACAAAAAAAACTCTGCTTTAGAATATGATTGTGTGGCACAGCAATTTAGAATATTTCATTCCCAATATCGCTTGAGGGCGATATAAATAAATGAAAAAAAAAGAAAAAAAAATCTCCATCGAAATTACTCTTGCAGAAAATTATTGAATTTCAATTGTGAAATAATGACAGTTTCCATCTATTGAATAAAATGCAGATTAAAGGCCCATCAATCTGTGACGCTGATCCCGGCAACTATCCATCTCTTTCCTCAGTTCCATTTGTTTCTGCTCAACATAAGATTAATTGAATGAGCAATTGAACTGCGTGCAAATTAAACCCATTCTGTCCCATATCACGTCCAGGAAATTGGTCCAAAATACGTAACCGCTGGCATCTTAAACTTTACTCCAAGAAAATACAAACTGAATATCTAAACCACACAGCAAAGGCCACGGTTTAAAAATCGCATCGTTGCACACAGCTAGCTCTAAATAATGCTGTTTCAAAATGGTTGTGATCTTGTGCAACATAGTCGTCATCCTAATATAAGATATGTCTTTGGAGAGTATATCACTGTGTCAGAAAAGGGTCAAAACTGCCTTGTCTCCTAATGTCAAACTACATTCTATTGTGTCATTGCTCCAGTGTTTTCTGAATGTTACTGCATAGAATGTAAACTGGCTTGCAATAATATCCTGTGTTCAAGAAGGAACTGCAGATGCTGGAAAATCGAAGGTACACAAAAATGCAGAAAACTTTTATTGCATTTTTGCAATAATATCCTTCTTGGGTTGAACCATGGCCATATGTACTATTATACTGAGCCATGGCCATATGTCTTTGTTGAGCAGAGTTTAAGCAGGCAGTTGATAGTTAAAGCTTAAATATTCTATATTTCCAATTGAGGGATTGTATTTGAGAAGCAGTAAAATATTTATTATCTTATGATACAAAATTATAACACCAATTATGGCTTATTAATACTCCGGTTCAGTCCCTTATCTGTATTCAAGATGACCCATGCACTTTGAGAGGAAAGCTTCAGTGGGATTTGGGCCAAATGCAGGCAGCTGGGATTAGTGTAGATGGGGCATCTTGGTTGGCATGGGCTAGTTGGGCCGAAGGTCTTTGGCCTCTCGAGTCTGTTTGCCATTCATTAAGTTAGCTAATCTTCTAATTTATCCACTCTCTGGTCATTTTCATATTGCCTGTGCCTTCAGTACCCAAAAATCTATTGATAGCTGTGGTGAATGTCAGACTTTATAGTTCAAAAGATTCACAACGCTGCAAATGCAGAAATAACTAAAGATCACTTCACAAGGTTTTGCATTTATCTTGGTCGAAGCAAGGAACTGCAGCATATCTTGTGCTGTCCGACCCGCTGAGTTACTCCAGCACTTTTTGTCATCTGCAGTTATCCATTATTTATTTTGACATATATTCGTAAGCACCAGCTTTCAAAACTTAACTTAATAATGTATATTCAATGCAGACGTTTTTAAAAATCTCTTTTGACCTCCGACAATTTTCATTATCTTTTGTGTAAATTGTAGGTAAGTGCATTGCATTCTTAGCTCTTGAGTGAGAACCTTGTAGGACCAAGTCCCTTATGTAGAATGAACTGTATTCTTAGACCCATAGAAATTTATATCTGGAAAGGTCATATTCAGTTCATTCAGTCCAACATTACCTGAGAAATATATCCATGCCATCCATGAAAGCATTCCAGCTTAATCCTATTTAGTTTTTGATTAGGTTGGGGCTTAACCACATAGTTTTTAAATATGCCGAGGCCTCTGCCTCCAATTCCCTTTCAAGCGGTGAGTTCCAGAGTCCTTTCAGCCTCTCTGTGGTTTTCCCAAACTTTTCTCAATGTTTTTTTCACCAACTCCTTTGTAACATTGTGTAGGAAGGAACTGCAGATGCTGGTTTGAACCCAAGATAGACACAAACAGCTGGAGTAACTCAGCGGGTCAGGCAGCATCTCTGGAGAAAAGGAATAGGTGACGTTTTGCTTTGATACTTCTTCAGACTGAGTCAGGGAAAAGGGCGCGACAGGTATAGATGGTGATATAGAGAGATGTAGAACAAATGAATGAAAGATTTGCAAAAAAACCTTGCTGCGTAAATGCAGAGTGCACATGGATCTGTTTAAATAAAAGCAATGAATAGTCTGTAACACAAAATAAATCATACGGAAATGGCACCATGGAAACAGATTTGTGTGGAAATCTGGAATTTTACATCAAACTCGTTCAGGATCAGAACAAGGTATTTCAAACACCACTGTTTATTCCTCTATATATAAAATTCAATCACTAACCTCAGCAGTGGCAAACACCTGCCATAATCAACAAAATGCCATCACCTGAATCCAACATTATAGCAAAACTGAAATAGGCTCAAAGATGCAAGTCATTTTTCTGAGGATGCAAATCTTTGCATCCTCAGAAAATGCATCTGCAAGGAACAGGACGGTGTTCATGAGGCAGTTGGCATTCCGTATTATTTTAACCATACTTTATTTCAATTACTAATTGGATTCAGAATTGACCAAAACTTGCCTTCTGGAAATAAAAACATTGTGTGTAACCCAAGGCATAGGCACAAAATGCCGGAGTAACTCAGCGGGACAGGCAACATCTCTGGAGAGAAGGAATGGGTGACGTTTCGGGTCGAGATTCTTTTTCAGACTGAGTCAGTGGAGAGGGAGACTAGAGATATGGAAGGGTAAGGTGTGAAAAGGACAGATCAAAGCAGATGCTGAACAAGGAAAAGCAGAATGGTTCATTGTCGGCCATGGGGAAGGTGGCAACGAGGCATACTAACAGTAAAATTAATCAGGAGGACGGTGAAACTAGGATGGGGGAGGGACTGAGAGTGGGGGAAAGCAAGGGTTACTTGAAATTACAGAAATTAATATTCATACCACTGGCATAAACCAATGCTAGGTTAATACATGTGTCTTTTTCATGTTTGGCATGATCAACAAATCCCGTCAAAAGGATTAAATGCATCACTTGAGTTTGGGAGAGGAGAGGAGAATTTAAGCAATTTGAGCTGTGGGATTCAGGATCATTTTCAATGGGTTGTCTGTTCCCTCTGCTCAACAAATGTATTATTATATTGATGAATTAGAACATGTACAAGTGGGAAAAGAGGCATTCTTTGCCATGCAATGACAGAGTATTTTTTTAACTATGGTCTGACTTCTTTCAGGTGGTTAGTTCCAGACCTGCAAACTCCCTCTGGGTGGAAAATAAATTCTCAGTTCTTCCATAATCCTTTATCAATTACCTGAAATGTATCTAATTTATTTCTCTGCCTTTAACAGTCATTTATGAGATTGGGTGTCAAAGTTCACACTATCATTTATTGCCCATTCTTAATTATGTCTCTCATGCATACGCAGGCACATATATGATGTCCCAGCTTGTGACAGCCACATCCCATAAATGAATAATATTAATTGACTACCAAAAGGTCTTTCAAATAAAATTGTGATAAAACTAAATGGAAGATATCTGGGTATATTTTCCAAATCTAACCAAATTCCATTCCTGGACTTTCCAATGAAAGTTGTTCTGGTTATACGATTTGGTGAGGGTAGAACAGCATTATGTTGCAACCGATGAAGATTATTGCAAGCCCAGTATACATGCATTGTGGAATTGTTAAATCCATTGTGTTGCGATGTTTAAGAGGATACTATTTGTAGTGGCTACATAGCCACAGTGTGTCTAGGTTTGCAGAATTCTGCAGAAACCTTCCCCGCACGCAACCACTGTTGTACCTCGTCAACTCCAAAGGATTTTCATTCTCGATTATCAGTTCTGTGTTTTCTGTAAGTGGGTCACCAGCTTTTTGCAGGCTCTTCCCCAACTACCTACGGCAACCTTGGAGTCGACTGGTACCAACCCATTGTGGCATCAACTGCATCTCTGGAGAAAGTCAACTGGCCTCATACTGGAGAGGGAAGTCAAGGAAGTTCCTGCTGATGTAAGAGGTGTGAATGAACTGAGGAGTTCCTTTTGACACACACTCATATACGTCAACTATTACTGTGTTAGTGATGATGACTAATCATTTGTCGTCATGGAAAATTGTTTTAACAGAAGTTATTTATTGTTTTAAATGGTTCAGGACAAAATCTTACCCAAGTCCAATCTTCCTTGTGTATGTCCAATGATAATTCAATCATTGGTTGATTGCTGTGCAGATTCAGTTGCTGATCAAGTAGTCCCAATAATACAGAAATCTTAGTTCAATAGACCACAGCAGGCAGGAATTTTAAATTAAGCTAAATAAATAAATCTGGAATTAAAAACTAGCGACCATGAAATCCATCTGGTTCATTAATGCATTGTATGGAAGGAAATCTACAATCCTTACCATGGCGCAGTGGTAGTTATGCAGCCTTACAGGACCAGAGACCCGGGTTCGATCCTGACTAGAGGTGCTGTCTAAACGGAGTTTGTACTTGATAGATTTGTGATTAGTACAGGTGTCAAGGGTTACATAGAAACATAGAAAATAGGTGCAGGAGGAGGCCATTTGGCCCTTCGAGCTAGCACCACTATTTATTGGTATCATGGCTGATCATTCACAATCAGTAACCAGTGCCTGCCTTCTCCCCATATCCCTTGATTCCGCTAGCCCCTAGAGCTCTATCTAACTCTCTTTTAAATTCATCCAGTGATTGGCCTCCACTGCCTTCTGTGGCAGAGATTTCCACAAATTCACAACTCTCTGGGTGAATTTTTTTTTTCTCATCTCACTCTTAAATGGTTATGGGGAGAAGGCAGGAGAATGGGGTTGAGAGGGGAAAGATAGATCAGCCGTGATTGAAAGGTGGAGTAGACTTGATGGGCCGAATGGCCTAATTCTGTTCTTAGAACTTATGAATGATGATAATGCATTTAAGTCAGAGCCGATGAAAAGTCCTGTAACCTCTCCTCCGTGCATTGATGCACCAGCTACAATTCATGTTATTTACAGTCTGCACAAGGCAGATCTAACACAGAAAGGATCGGTGCCAATAACACAACTGTAGCGAATCTTATACTCATCAGTGAGCTGTGTATTTGTCTGATGTCACCATTGTTATTCTGCAGTTGTACAGAGCCCTAGTGAGACCACACCTGGAGTATTGTGTGCAGTTTTGGTCCCCTAGTTTGAGGAAGGACAGTCTTGCTATTGAGGGAGTACAGTGTAGGTTCACAAGGTTAATCCCCGTGATGGCAGGACTGTCATATGCTGAGAGAATGGAGCGGCTGGGCTTGTACACTCTGGGGTTTAATAGGACGAGAGGGGATCTTATTGAAACATATAAGATTATTAAGGATTTGGACACGCTAGAGGCATGAAACATGTTCCCGATGTTGGGAGAGTCCAGAACCAGGGGCCACAGTTTTAGAATAAGGGGTAAGCCATTTAGAACGGAGACGAGGAAACACTTTTTCTCACATAGTGGTGAGTCTGTGGAATTCTCTGTCTCACGGTGGAGCGGTGGAGGCAGGTTCTCTGGATGCTTTCAAGAGAGAGCTAGATTGGGTTCTTAAAGAAAGCGGAGTCAGGGGATATGGGGAGAAGGCAGGAACGGGGTACTGATTGGGGATGATCAGCCATGATCACAATGAATGGCGGTGCTGGCTCGAAGGGCCGAATGGCCTACTCCTGCACCTATTGTCTATTGTTCCCTTTCTCAGTCACACATCTCTATGGAAACATTCTTATTCCCCTGTAGAAACAATAATCTTGCAAATCTGATAACTATTCCTTTATTAAATTTTATCCTTAATCTTACTGTTACACTGATAGAATTAAGAAGTAAGCTTACGTTCTAAAGAAAAAAACACATACCTGTAAGACCTTTTGTTTTCCTTTCAGGAGCAGACCTAATTCTGCTCCTATCACATGGTTTGGCAGATAATATGTGTTACTCATAACTGAGTGGGTCCCGGTCCTGATATCCTACTTGACTCTACAGTGTCAAGCAAGTGTCACAGGTTAGAGTTCAAATTAGAATTAAACAGAGGCCTTGTCTCCTGAAGGTGGAGGTGAAAGGTTCCAGAGCAATATTTTGAAGAACAAGTGGTGTCCTGAACAATATTTACCTGGCACTCAAACATTATTTAGCTGGCCATTATCACATTACAATTAGTCATAGCTCGTTGTGTACAAATTTACCATGTTTTCTGCAGAAGTGCATCATTGGTTGTAAAAGACTGGGGCATTTTGAAAGTGATATGAAAAGTGCTAGAGAATGGAGACCTCTTGCTACACTGGGTGACAGAACATATGATATAGAACTAGATTGAAGATTCAAGAGAGTTTATTGTCATGTGTCCCAGATAGGACAATGAAATTCTTGCTTTGCTTCAGAACAACAGAATATGGTAGGCATGAATACAGAACAGATCAGTGTGTCCATATACTATGATATAAATATATGCACACATGAATAAATAAACAGATAAAGTGCAAATAAACAGATAATAGGCTATTAATGTTCAGAGTTTTGTATGAGTTGGGTGTAATAGCCTGATGGCTGTGGGGAAGTAGCTATTCCTGAACCTGGTCGTTGCAGTCTTCAGGCTCCTGTACCTTCTACCTGAAGGTAGCGGGGAGATGAGTGTGTGGCCAGGATGGTGTGGGTCCTTGATGATGCTGCCAGCCTTTTTGAGGCAGCGACTGCGATAGATCCCCTCGATGGTAGGGGAGGTAACTATGCCAGAAATTATATGGAAGGAACTGGAGATGCTGGTTTATACCAAGGATAGACACAATACTCTGGAGCAACTCAACGGGTCAGGCAGCATCTCTGGAGAAAAGTAGCAGATTATGTTTCGGGTTGAGACCCTTGTTCAGACTAAAACATCACCCATTCCTTTTCTCCAGAGATGCTGCCTGACCCGCTGAGTTACTCCAGCATCTATGGCAGAAAGGAACAACATTTGTTTTCCAGTCTCTTCAGAGAAATGACGAGGCAGCAGTCAGTGATCTGTTTGGACTCACCTGTGCTTGCATGCATGTGTGAAAAAGGGGGAGAGACTGCATCCAGAGTAGACTGTGCAAGTATCGCATGCATCTAGTCTATTCACACTTGCCTTTAAAGATTGTTAAAGAAGGAACTGTAGATGCTGGAAAATCGAAGGTAGACAAAAATGCTGGCGAAACTCAGCGGGTGAGGCAGCATCTATGGAGCGAAGGAAATAGGCGACATTTCTGAAGAAGGGTCTCGACCCGAAACGTCGCCTATTTCCTTCGCTCACTAGATGCTGCCTCACCCGCTGAGTTCCTCCAGCATTTTTGTCTGCCTTTAAAGATTGATCACTTCACCAGGATCCTAGGCTGCTCTGTTGCTTATGGATAATAACTGAATAATCTTTCATACACCCATGGGATGTTAGCATTAGTGGCTCGCCCTTTTAGGGCTGTGTCCTAACTGCTCGTGAACTGGCTTCTGAGCTGGGCCATTTCAGACAGTGGATAAAATGTGTAGGAAGGAACTGCAGATGCTGGTTTACACCGAAGATAGACACAAAATGACTCAGAGGGTCAGGCAGTATCTCTGGAGAAAGGGAGTAGGTGACGTTTCAGGTCGAGACCCTTCTTCAGACATTTCAGAGGGTAGTTAGAAGTCTCACTTATAGATTAGATTAAGAGAGTAGACCTTTCCAAAGATGGGATTCATGGTCAGCAATGTTAGTACTAGTTTTTTTTTAAATATTCCAAGTTATTTACCTAGTTTAAATTCACCAGCTTCCAGGTAATTCATCCAAATCATCATTCTGGGCCTTAAATCTGTAGTGTGTCTATATCAGATCGATATCTATATCATAGGAATATTTGCTGTCGGGGAGATGGTGGGAGGTGACTGGAGAATAATAATGAGGACAGGTAACGGCAGAAGCACCAAGAGTACTTCCGTCACTAGAGGGAAGAGGACAAGTAGGAATAATGTGATTCTCATTCAATCATTGGACATAACACTCCACATAGGAAGCAAATGCCTTGGATAACATTCTGGCCTGAACCTCTCACGCAAGAACAGATTAAATTAACCTCTGGTTTCTAAGGTCAATGATATTTAAATATATCAGAAGGAAAAATTCTCCTATTTTTCCTTCCCCTACTCAAAGTTCTGCCTTCAAAGTTCTGATTATTCCGAGCTTCCGTTTATCTAGCCCATCCCCTGCAGTGCAGGCAGGTTCCCCAGGAAATGGTATCTGAGCACTCGTAGGGAGATGATGTTCCCTTCTCTGGGTCACAGGGATGTCTGCATTGCCACAATGTGTAGACACAAGATGTTGGTGGAGTTGAGTTCTGGCATTCGTTCAGGTTCACACATTTTCTCCGAAAGGCAAGAGCCTGGAGCAAGAACTCAAAGCATCAAAGGGATTGCATTCCGATATAAAAGGGAAGAAAACCAGACCATTTCCATTGCCTTTTCTGAATGTGATGTCTTCTTCCCAGATACAGGTCCGCACCCTTTTACTGCCTTCCGCCAAGGATAAAAGCATCTATCCATAATTGCCTTCTGCCTTCTGTAGACCACACCTGCATAGAGATAGCTGAACAGTGGACTGAGCAGGAGAAGTAAAGCTATGTTATTCCCACACTAACCCCACCTTGAGTCAGCTGGGTGTTTTTGTTGATGCTTTGCCTCGTGAATGACCCTCTGCCGAATGTTGTTGTCAAATCATCAGATATAATTGGAACTGTGCGAAGTTTGCCTTTTTAAAACTTGTCGACTATTGGTAATCTGATCCATTCGGCGAGACTGTAGCAAGATTTGGTCAGCCAGACTAGTCTTTGGGCCTTATGCCTACTTGTCTGGCTGACGTAATTGGACCGGAAAAGAAACCAACATTCCCGTAGAGGTCTGGGAACATGAGAGATGTCCTTTGGAGTTTCTCCAGAACTCGAGTGAAATGAACACAACCATTGCTACAAGACCACCCTCATTCCACCCTCTCCCACCAACCAAAATCTTTTGACTTGCTCCAAGGTTTTCAGTTGCCATTCGGGGTAAATAGTCACTGACATCTTGTACATGCAAAAGCAAAGCATGAATTAATTCCAGGAGGTAATGGAATGTGTCAGAAACTATCCCTGTGGCCTTCAAAGGTTTATAATATGTGCCAAGATGCTATGGAAGGGATGATTATCTTGTTACATTTTCAAAGCAAGATCAACAAACAATTACACATGTGATAGATCCCACACAACCTTAGAAACCAGCAACAGCTAATTTAATCTGACTACAAGCTTCTGTCACTGTTATATTTGTTGTCTAAAAGAGCAAGGGATTGATATTGCTGCCTGAATCCAAGTGAGTTGCATCTCCTGGTCCAGGGGAGACATGACTGCGGCCAACGGCACTGGAAATCTGAAATAAGAGGGAATAAGAGTGCTGGAAATGCCCAGAGGACCAGGCAGCATATGCAGCAGGAAATAGCAGAGTTAGCATCTCAGCTCTCAATGAACTCAGGTGAGCCTGCACCAATGTTGCCTGACCTGCTGAGTATTTCCAGCGTTGCTCGCAGTACTGCAGAGCTTCTATTGCAAGTGCAGTACAATTTCCCCGGTTCAGTCTACTGAACTTCCTCGACTTTCATTGTAAATTTGATAATCTGGTCAGATCTCACTTTAACATCGTCCTCTTTGGCTCTCCCCTGGATGGTGTCAGTGCAAAGCAACCAAAGGCCCAAACATTCACCATTAAATCCCGTCACTGTGGCCAATTTTCTGATATCCTCTAGCAGACGAGGAGCTATTTTTTGATAGCCAAATGAAATCTCTGTTTTATAACAAGTACAAAAATATAATGATCTTGATTTTAAAGTGGACAGCCTGGATTCCTACTGAGGTGGGAACCCCAGGTTAAAATGGTGAACCATTCCCGCAGGGAATCCAAGGTGGCGATATCACAGACCTGCTCCAATGGAGATTAGTCTAATGAACAAATAGCTCTCGCACTTGGGAGACCCAGGTTCTCGGTGTTTGCATCGGAGATTGTTGTAGCTTCTGCTGGAGATCTACAGTCGTTCCAATCGCTTGTTAAGTGCATGTTTCTTTCTTAACAGAACAGTATTACTTCTGTGACTAACAACCCACACACACAACAACAACAAAATAACCTGGGCACACATCCAGTGGACTATGCAATTCTGTAAACTCCTATATTCCCTTCCCCTGGTATTTATCCAACAGTATTTGCTTGTTTCTAAGCGGATGTTGCAAGGTCCGTGACTCTGTAAATGTAAGAGGCGACCTTGCAACAGTGGTATCTGTATTCTGCATGGTGTATAATCGCATGGCTTCTGGCACTGTCCTCTATCCTGTTCTCTCTCCCAGATCTTTACGTTGCTAACAAACTGCAGCCATGCACATCCTCAGATCATTACAGCTTTCTCTCAGCAGGAGTGCTGGTCAGTGGTATGTGGATATAGAGGAGAGACTGTGCTATCTGGCAATAGTATATTAAGCACATATCTAAAACGATACTCGATCGGGTGAAACCAAATTGAATAATGTCACAAAGCGACCTCTTTAGCAAGAATTTGACATTGCATGGATTTCACTGCTGGGGTTCTGTTAGAATTACGTCTTTCAAGATGACATCTCTCACCATATCTTCTTGTGGCAATGGTCTGAAACTGAATCAGACTCTGTGCAGTCTTACTTGATCCCAGTTTGAGCTTCAGTCCACGTGTCTGCACCTTCAGTAAGGCCGTCTATTTTCCATCTCCAAAGCATCGCCCATTGCTGCCTCGAACCATCATCAGCCAAACTTGGCCATTTCAACCACAAGAGGTCAACCTCCCCAAAGCCTCCTACTATAGATCTACCAAACCTGTGCTGTCTGTGCCCCAACTCACACCAAGCCCGCTCACCCATCACCCATGAGCTTGCTGAACCACATCAGCCCTTTTTATTAAGCAATGCTTCAATTGTACCTGGTTTTCAATTTCTCCATGGTCTCATCCATCCCTATGCCTGTAAGCCCTGCAAGACTCACACACACCAAAACCTGTGCACCAACTTATTTCAGCCTCTTGCTCATCCCCAAATTAAATTTGGTTCACCATTGCTGGTGCTATCCGAGCTGCCAAAGCCCTGACCTCTTCTCACCTTGTGTTCTGCATCAAATTTTTGCCTGATAACATCCTCTGAAGTTGGAACATATTTGCTACATTGAATAGGTTATATGAATGGAATTTGTTATTGCTGCTTCTGTGGTCCCTAAGCATTTAAAGTAACTAAAAACAGTTTTTTTAAGAAGTGCACCCTCTTTGCCAATTCTTAAGGCTTAAGTGTTACCACAACAAAGGATTGTCTATACACAGCTCTAGCCAGGCTATCGCCAGAGTTGTGGTGTAAATATATTTTCGATTGGCCACAACATCAGCCTTGCAGTGCATGTTTATGTCACAGGGCAGGATCAATCTGATTCTTCAGATCTCAGCTGGCAGAGTTAAAATCAGCATGGACTCCTTACAAATGGAGAGGTGGACTTTGCTCGATATTTCTCCCCATCTATCGGGAATGCTGTGCTGCACTTCCTGTCAAAGCTGGGCCAACTACTCAAGATTCTTATGGCTGGCCAGGAGCAAACCCAAGCAAAGAGCCAACATTTTCAGGATTGGCAGGGAGGAAATGTCTCTGGATCATTGCAACTCCACAGGAGTGAGGAAACACAGGAACATAGACAATAGGTGCAGGAGTAGGCCATTCGGCCCTTCGAGCCAGCACCTCCATTCAATATGATCATGGCTGATCATCCAAAATCAGTACCCCGTTCCTACCTTCTCCCCATATCCCTTGATTCCAAGCAGAGCAAGAGTGGGAGCTGGTAATGCCAGCAACTTAAATCTGAACCTTTTTTTCCCTTATTCTGTTTTTTCTTATTCAACATTAATTATTGGCGTATTCTTATTTTTAAAATAATTTTAGGAAATATTTATTTAAATTAAGTTCTTGAAATGGATTATACAATTTTGTCTTAACAGATGTTGAATTAAATGTAGATTGGAAGTATTTTGTGTAGCGACAGTCTTGTGTGGCACTGTTCATAGTGAATGCAAGGGCTCTAGACCAAGGGTTCCTAGAGAGGTCATTTCACCGATCCAGGGGGTAAATGTGTTGATTCTGGATCTGTACATATTTGTTCTCATTGACTGACTGTGTTTGGTTCTGGTATACCGGTATCTGTTCATCATTAGTTGTTCATAAATAAGTGAAATAACATTGTTATGTGCTATTAAAGTTGCCAGGGGTAAACGGGATGAACAAGGTTGGGAAAAACCTGCTCTAGGGAGTGTTGTAGAACAGAAGGATCCAGAGATACAGATACTAGGTCCCTGAAAGTGGTGTAGCAGGTAGATAGGGCGGTGAAGAATTCTATTGGTGCATCGGCATTCATCAGTCAGGGAAATGAGTACAGAAGTTGTTATGTTATAGGCAGACACAAAATGCTGGAGTAACTCAGCGGGTGAGGCAGCATCTCAGGAGAGAAGGAATGGGCGACGTTTCGGGTCGAGATGTTATGTTACTGATGTTATGTTAAAAGACACTGGTGAGGCTGCACTTGCTCAATCTTGCTGTAGGAAAGATACCTTGAAGCTGGAACTGGTGCAGGGAAGATGTATGAGGGTGTTGCCAGGACTTGAGGGCCTGAGTTATAGGGAGAGTTTGGGTAGGCTAGTACTTTATTCCTTGGAGCCCAGGAAGCTGAAAAATGATATGTAGAGGTGTATACATTCATGAGGTGAATAGATATGTAGAGGTGTTTACATTCATGAGGTGTATAGATAGAATGAATGGACAGAGCCTTTATACGGGGAAGGAGAATACAATAAACTAGAGGGCATGGGATCAAGGTGAGAGGGGAAAGAGTTAATAGGTACCTGAGGGGTAATCTTTCCACACATAGGATGGTAGGTATATGGAACGAGCTGCCAGAGGAAGTATTCAAGAAGGAACTGCAGATGCTGGAAAATCGAAGGTACACAAAAATGCTGGAGAAACTCAGCGGGTGCAGCAGCATCTATGGAGCGAAGGAAATATACGTTTCGGGCCGAAACCCTTGGGTCCATAGATGCTGCTGCACCCGCTGAGTTTCTCCAGCATTTTTGTGTACCTGCCAGAGGAGGTAGTTGAGGCAGATACAATAATACAATGTAAAATACATTTGGATAGGTACATAAGTAGGAAGGGTTTATAGGCATGTGGCCCAACACAGGCAAATGGGACTAGCTTAGATGGAGTATCTTGGTCCGCATGGACAAGTTGGATCAAGGGGCCTGTTTCCATGCAGTATAACTCCTTTGTGATTAGATCACAGAGGTAATGATCCAGAGACATGAACTCAAATGCCCAACACAGGAGCTGGAAAATAATGAATGAATGTCCTAATAGTGACCACAAATCCATCACAGTGTCTTTAAAAATACATCTGTTTTACTAATATCCTTCAGGAAAGCCGATCTGCCCTATAAGTGATTCCAAATCCACACGTTATGGTTTGCTCTTATCCTCTCTCAATGAGCCAGTGAGAAACTTGGATCTCACAGGCGGCCATGGTGGTGCAGCGGTAGAGTTGCTGCCTTACAGAGACCCGGGTTCAATCCCGACTACGGGTGCTGTCTGTACGGAGCTTGTACGTTCTCCCCGTGACCGCGTGGGTTTTTTCCGGGATCTTCGGTTTCCTCCCACACTCCAAAGGCGTACAGGTGTGTAGGTTAATTGGCTTGGTGTATGCGTAAAATTGTCCCTAGTGTTTGTAGGATAGTGTTAGTGTGCGGGGGTCGCTGGTCGGTGCGGACTGGGTGGGCTGAAGGGCCTCTTTCTGCGCTGTACCTCTAAACTAAACTAAACTCAATTTGAATAGGAAAAGCATTTCACCATCAACCATCTTCCCCTCCTTCCAGAGACCAATCTCAACAAACGTTGCCAATCAAGTATAATAATAATGCTTATGGAAGATATTCCTTCCCACTTGGTTATTTATCCTTCAGTCATTGGAAATAATTGCTCCTTATTGACTCTGTCTACCTTCGCAGTTATTTTTCAAATCCCCTCCCAGCTTCCTCCCCGACTCCTTAAAGACAACAAACCCAATTGGCAAATGGAAAAACAAACAATTCCAAAGTTAAATCAGTTAATCATAAGACAAAGGAGCAGAATTAGGCCATTCGGCCCATTGAGTCTAATCTGCCATTCAATCATGGCTGATCTCATTTTCTCTCTCAACCTCATTCTCCTGCCTTCTCTCCGTAATCTTTGACGCCCTCTGGGTGAAAACGTTGCCCTTCAGGGTCCTATTAAATCTTTCCCCTCTCACCTTAAACCTATGTCATCTGGTTCTTGAGTCACCTATATTGGGTAAAAAAATACTCTGTGTCTTCACCCTATCTATTCCCCTCATGATTTTATTTACCTAGAATTGCCATAAAATTCTTAGGTACCCTCGTCCATGCTATTATTCTGTTGTGGTTATTGTTCTCCCTCCATCCAGCTTCCCATCCAAACTGACTGGGGATGATCCATACTGATCAGCCATGATCACATTGAATGGCGGTGCTGGCTCGAAGGGCCGAATGGCCTACTCCTGCATCTATTGTCTATTGTCATGGGTTGATTGGGAAGCTTGCAATCCATTTTGGGTACCCAGTTCAGTTTAGCTTATTGCCACGTGTACCGAGCTACAGGGGAAAGCTTTTGTTGCGTGCTAACCAGTCAGCAGAATGACAATACATGATTACAATCGAGCCGTCCACAGTGTGTAGAGATTTAGAAGTGTGGAGCGATTGTAATATGTGATTGTAGATCTGCTTCTGTGGCTGGCACGTGGGTATCTGCCTGGATTGGGCGCCATCTTGGAAGGCAGCCTGGCAATCTAGAGTGATGGGAGACATGCTGGAAGTAGTCAAGAAATGCTGAATCCCAGTGAGGAGAATATTTTAACATCAAAAACAGAACATTACACAAAGAATTAATGCAACCTTTAAAATAATTCTTGCAGCTCTCTTGATTGTGTTTTTGATTCTTGTTTCTCTTCTGGGCTGGAAATCTAAAAGTCAGCTTTAAAAAATGGCAAGACTGCACATTTGTATTATCTTTACACCCAAATAGCGATATGAAGAGTAAAAAAACCTTCAGCTGGTACTGAAACAGCTATACTGTAAAATAGTATTCCCTTCAAAACAATATTCTGCATAACTCAGACTACTGTACTGTATAGTGTAAATACTTCCATAACAAACCATAACAGCCACAATGGGAGGTTCTCTTATTTCAGGACTGATCTGATCTTTTAAACAAGTTCTTGAGGCTGAAATGTGGGAAAGTCTGCTTTCTGTAAAGTTGAAGTCGTCCATCTTGGATGTCCTTGCCCTTACTCACATGGCCTTGTTCACCCTTCACCTCCATCTTTACTGACCTACAGAGGCTCCACATTAAGTAACAGTGTACAAATTCCCACCCATGATTTCAAATCCATCCAACACTGATTCCACAATCTCCAACAACCTCCCGAGATCCCTGGACAATTCTGCTTTGTGTCTCCTGTTCATTCATAGTTAATGGCTCCCATTGGCATCTCAGCTGCTGAAGACACATCTTCGCCATTCCATCCTTAAATCTCTCTACCTCTCTCTTCTTCATTAAGATCCTTCTTAAACCTACCTCCTTGAACAAGCTTTTTGTCCCCATCTTCATATAGTTTTATTTACTAACACATTTTATTTACTAACACACTCCTGTGGAGTGTCTTGGATCAATTAATGTTAAATGCCAACAAATGTCGAATTTCTTATTATATCCCTTCATTTGTAAGAGCAGAAAATATGTGATTTTTATGGAACTCTGGTTAATTCCTACGTAACAAAATAATTTGTTGGAGAGTGCTTAATTGTGAAATATATGATCTGACCATTTAACCTTCACATTTATCATATCATAGCTTTATTTTTTTGAAGTACGAAAGGTTAAACTGGAATATCTGGAATATCTTTCCATATTCACCCCCTCCCACTCAAAAAATAAGTTCAAAGCATGAATTGTGGCCTTGTTCACACACCACTGACCAGAAATTTGGCGGGTTTAGCACAGATAAAGTAGGCCTCAAATGTTTGAACAAAAACCAAATATTTAATTTCATATTTTTTTACAATTCCTTTTCGTTCGGAAGAATATAATAAACTAGGTTTTGAGATTATTTAAAAAGAAAATTAAAAAAAAAAAAAAAAAAAAGTATGCATGAGATTTGTAAGATGCATTTTAAGCTTCTTCTGATTCATTTTTCTTCACGTTATTTGAAGTGTGCCTCTAATGGCTTCGGGGCAGAGCTCACTTCAATCTGGGGTCCCCTGGTGCTCCAGTCCACTTTCCCACTCAATCCACCTGTCGGTCATATGCGGAAACATGCAGATATAACATACCGTAGGGGCGGTGGGTACACAGACTACTAAAAGTTTAAAAAACTGCATGTGCAATGTGCATGCCACTATATGGGTAAGTGTCATCTTCAGGATTATAGATGTTTTTAGGGCAGTGTGTTCTTTCCTCTTTTTAACAAATTTGGTAAATTAATGGAAGTTTGTTTGAGATATTTATATACATGCTGTTACTGAGATGGTCAAATCCATCTCTAGCTGCACCTGAGTAACAAAGTCTAACAGACAATGACAGGATAAAGCTGACTGGTAATGTAAAACCTTGGCTTTGGACTAACAGTGCTGTTTCTACCAGTGCATTTTGTAATCCCAAACAGAACCTTCCGTACCAAACCTGAATAAATCAGAGAGTATGCACATGTGAACTGTCTGCAATGGGTGTACTTATTTAAATCATCTTCCCTTTACTCAATTTGTTGTTTTAACTTTCTTTCCTACACTTCACTTGTTACGTCAGTCTAAGTGCTTCAATCCCACACTGAGATCCTCCATATTAATTCATAGAAACATAGACAATAGGTGCAGGAGTAGGCCATTCGGCCCTTCGAGCCTGCACCGCCATTCAATATGATCATGGCTGATCATCCAACTCAGTATCCTGTACCTGCCTTCTCTCCATACCCCCTGATATCTTTAGCCACAAGGGCCACATCTAACTCCCTTAAATATAGCCAATGAACTGGCCTCAACTACCTTCTGTGGCAGAGAATTCCACAGATTCACCACTCTCTGTGTGAAAAATGTTTTTCTCATCTCGGTCCTAAAAGATTTCCCCCTTATCCTTAAACTGTGACCCCTTGTTCTGGACTTCCCCAACATCGGGAACAATCTTCCTGCATCTAGCCTGTCCAACCCCTTAAGAATTTTGTAAGTATCTGTAAGATCCCCCCTCAATCTTCTAAATTCTAGCGAGTATAAGTCGAAGTGTACTCATGGTGCTGTAGATTGCACCAAATTTATGCAATTGACAGTAACTCAGTGGGAGAAGATGGATAGGTGACGTTTCGGGTCGGGACTCTTCTTCAGAATCAGACTGAAGATGGTGGCACGGTGGCGCAGCGGTAGAGTTGCTGCCTTACAGCACCAGAGACCCAGGTTCGATCCTGACTACGGGTGCTGTCTGTGTGGAGTTTACACGTTCTCCCTGTGACCATGTGGGTTTTCCCCGGGTGCTCCGGTTTCCTCCCACATTCCAAAGACGTGCAGGTTTATAGTTTGGAGAAACTCAGCGAGTGCAGCAGCATCTATGGAGCGAAGGAAATAGGCAACGTTTCGGGCCGAAACCCAGGCAATAGGATGTATAGACATAAATGCAGGAGAAACTCAGCGGGTGAGGCAGCATCTATGGAATGAAGGACATAGGCAACGTTTCGGAGCGAAAACCTTCTTCAGACGTTTCGGCCTGAAACGTTGCCTATTTCCTTCGCTCCATAGATGCTGCTGCACCCGCTGAGTTTCTCCAGCATTTTTTGTGTACCTTCGATTTTCCAGCATCTGCAGTTCCTTCTTAAACAGGTTTATTGGTTAATTGGCTTCTGTAAATTGTCCCTGGTGTGTAGGTTTGAACTAGTGTGTGGGTGATCGCTGGTCAGCATGGATTCGGTGGGCCGAAGGGCCTGTTTATGCATTGTATCTCTAAAGTAAAGAGTCCCGAGCCGAAATGTCACCTATCCATGTTCTCCAGATATGCTATCGGACCCACTAGGTTACTCCAGCACTTTGTGACCTATAGTTTGCAATAGACAGCATCCACCTGCTCCTCCAGGCCATAAGATGGAGCTCAGGCACCATTGCTGGAGTCTTTCAAGCCATCAGACAGTGCGGTGGATAGCATTTCTGCAATTCTCCATGACACCATACTGAGTGTATTATTAGTCCTCCAAGGAACTAGGTTGCAACCCTTTGGTCCTCCAGTCCACTAGGTGGCGCTTTGGTACTATTATACATAGAAAATAGGTGCAGGAGTAGGCCATTCGGCCCTTCGAGCCATTCAATATGATCATGGCTGGTCATCCAAAATCAGTACCATGTTCCTGCTTTCTCCCCATATCCCTTGATTCCATTAGCCCTACGAGCTATATCTAGCTATTGCAATAAGTCACAGTGTGGCCAAACATATATATAGTCACCATGTATATACCTCTTGTTATCTTTCCCCTGACTCAGTCTGAAGAAGGGTCTCGACCCAAAACGTCACCCATTCCTTTTCTCCAGAGATGCTGCCTGACCCGCTGAGTAACTCCAGTTTTTGTGTCTATCTTCGGTTTAAATCAGTATCTGCGGTCCCCCCCTACACATGGTGTAGTTCCTTCCTATTTTAGACAATAGGCAATAGGTGCAGGAGTAGGCCATTCGGCCCTTCGAGCCAGCACCGCCATTTAATGTGATCATGGCTGATCATCCCCAATCAGTACCCAGAGTCAACATTCTGCAGCTGACTCACAGCCAGACCCATACACTTATCTTCCTGGTTGGTGGTGAAGACTCTTTCTTGATGGCGCTGTAGTGAATCAATGCATTCACCAGGAAAGAATTTGCATCCTCGAGCCACAGGGAATCACTAGAGGCATCTTTTCTACAATGAAATGTTGCCTCCAAGAAACAACATTTTTATGTAAGGAACCATCATCTGTAAAAATAAATAATTATATTCAGAAAATAACCTGATGTGGTTGTGGGTATTAATAATACTCGCTATTCCCTTGGTGAATTCCATAAGCTCTTGTGGGACCCACAGTACAATGTGTACGCAGTGTTGATGTAGGTAAGTGGGCAGAACAGTGGTTTGCTGCCTGGGTACCTTGGCACAGTGCCACACTCAGGCTTCCTGATCTGCTTTAGTTCAATTATATCAATTCTGTTCAATTTAGTTTGTCCTAAATACACCATCTATATCTCTCGTTCCCCTTCCCCTCAGTCTGAAGAAGGGACTCGAACCGAAACGTCACCTATTCTTTTTCTCCTGTGATGCACATGGGTGCTGTCTATACAGAGTTTGCACGTTCTCCCCGTGACAGCGTGGGTCTCCAGTTTCCTCCCACATCCCAAAGACGTACAGGTTTGTAGGTTAATTGGCTTTGGTAAATTGTAAAATTGTCCCTAGTGTGTGTGGGGGTACTGTATTGGGTGATCAGCCTGGACTGTTTCCCACTCTATATCTAAAGTCTAAAGTATCATTCTGGTAAATCTATGTTGCTCTCCCTTCAAGGCCATTACATCCTTCCTGAAAAATCTGAAGAAGGGTCTCGACCCGAAACATCACCCATTCCTTCTCTCCAGAGATGCTGCCTGTCCCGCTGAGTTACTCCAGCTTTTTGTGTCTACAGTATCTTTGGTGTAAGCCAGCTTCTGCAGTTTCTTCCTACACTTCCTCCCTAAGATGTGTAGGCCAAGCACCTCCAGGTGTGGTCTAACCAGGCCTTACATTCTTTAGATATAACGTCTGACATTCCATTAGCCTTTATAATGCTCTCCAGTTTAGAAAGAGGAAGTAGCTATCAGGAGGTGAATTCCCTATGGTATAGCAGGGCTGCAGAGAAGATTGGATGGGCTTTGTTTGAACAACTGAAGCAATATTTCCTCTTCACAATAAGTCAACTCTCCTCGATCAGGCAAACCACATTTCGTACCCACTCTCAAACCTCCCGATAGACTGAGTAATGGGATTAGTTAGGGACATATTTGAGATTCCGCTTTGTTTTTGTTGGCAAACATTGAACAAAAATGTCCAAATTCACATAATTGGGGCGTCATTGAAATTTTAGTTTGTGTTTAGTTTATTGTCACGTGTACCGAGGTACAGTGAAAGGCTTTCGTTGCGTGCTAACCAGTCAGTAGAAAGACAACACATGATTACAATCGAGCCATCTACAGTGTACAGATACATGATGAGGGAATAACGTTTAGTGCAAGGTAAAGACCAAGTAAAGATAGTCCGAGGGTCTCCAATGAGTAGGGTTGCCACCTGTCCCATATTAGCCTGGAACTCCCGTATATTGGGCTAAATTGGTTTGTCCCATACGGAACCACCCGTGTCCTGCATTTGACTGCGACTACTCGGGTCAAGGGGACTATCGGGTCAGAGCGCCACGTCCAGCCCCGCCTCACCCGTCCCGTCACAGCGCCAATGTACTCCATGGGAAAAAACCTTTTCACCCAGAGAGTTGTGAATTTGTGGAATTCTCAGCCACAGAGGATAGTGGAAGCCAATTCACTGGATGGATTTAAAAGATAGTTAGACAGAGCTCTAGGGGGCTAGCGGAATCAGGGGCTATGGGGAGAAGGCAGGCACGGGTTACTGATTGTGGATGATCATAATGAATCGCAGTGCTGGCTCGAAGGGCCGAATGGCCTCCGACCTCCTGCACGTATTTTCTATGTTTCTACATAGAAAACTCATGCAGGTCAGGGGGAAAATGTACAAACATCGTACAGACAGCACCCGTAGTCAGGATCGAACCCAGGCCTCTGGCGTTAACTCTATCACTGCGCAACTCTGCTGCCCACATGTGACAGGACATCTCCACCTTTAATCCCCAATCCCCTTGTAATTAAGGTCAATATGCCTTTTGCTTCCCTGACCACATGTTGCAACAGCCTGTTCATTCACAATAAGTCTGACATCTCACTGTACTTCACCCGGTTTGCAATCTCCATTTAAATAAAAGCTTGCCATTTGATTCCTCGCACTGAAGTGCATGACCTCACACATTCCCACATTAAACTGCATTTGCCAAGATTTCGCCCACTCAAGCTATCTATATCCTGTTGCAGAGTCCAAATATCCTCAACGCAGCATGCCCTCCCCACCTATTTTAGTAACAGCGGAAACCTGGGATCCTGTTCACCCCGCTCCCTCCTTCTGGTTCATTAAAATAAATAGTAAATAACTAAGTAGCAAAAAAATGATAATTTGGGGAACTCCACGAATTATATCTTTCTAGTCTGAAAAAAAGCATCTCCCGAGCTGTTTAAGAATAAACTGAAGATAGACACAAAATGCTGGAGTAACTCAGCGGGACAGGCAGCATCTCTGGAGAGAAGGAATGGGTGATGTTTCGGGTCCTGACCCTTCTTCAGACTGGTTAGGGTGTGTGTGTCTGTGTTTGTCCCTGCGTGTGTGTGTGTGTGTGTGTGTGTGCGTGTCTGTGTGTGTGTGTGTGTGTGTGTGTGTGTGTGTCTGTGTGTGTGCGTGTCTGTGTGTGTGTGTGTGTGTGTGTCTGTGTGCGTGCGCGCGTGTGTCTGTGCGTTCGCGCGTGTGTGTGCGTGTGTCTGTGTGTGCATGTCTGTGTGCGTGCGCGCGTGCGTGCGCGCGCGTGTGTGTGTGTGTCTGTGTGTGTGTGTGTGCATGTCTGTGCGTGCGCGTGTGTGTGTGTGTGTGCGCGTGTATGTGTGTTCTATTTGGTTCAATTGTTCTTTATTGTCACGTGTTCACAGTGAAATTCAGGTTAGGGATAAGGGAAACTAGAGATATAGACGATGATGTCGAGAGATAAAGAACAATGAATGAAAGATATGCAAAAACGTAACTGTTTGTTGGCTGTTTGTTGGGTGAAAACGAGAAGCTGGTGCGACTTGGGTTTGGGAGGGATGGAGAGAGAGGGAATGCCGGGGCTACCTGAAGTTAGAGAAATCAATATTCATCCCCTTGAGGCAGGCACAGGTCTGGATTTGTCAACGCAATCTCAGCTCATGAACCTTCACCCAGCATGCAATTCCTGGCATTGATCCCAATCCTGGATCCTCCCTTTCCCAAAAGGAAATGAGAGCCCCAGAGGAAGTTGGAATGTCTCCAACGGATTCTGGGCTTGGACGCCCAGACCCTGAGCCAAGCTCACCGGAAAATAAAACCATAAAAATTCACAGCGTTGAAGGAAGCCATTCATGTAATCCCGATCCTCCCAAATGTCAGAGCGCTTGCCAACATCATCTCACCACCCACCTCTCAATCCACAGCCCCGTACGTTATCTGTTTATAAAATTATGAGTGGAACAGATAAGGCTGAATCTCAGAAGCATTTTGTCAAAGGTGGAACATTTATTCTGTCTATTGCGTAGGAAGGAACTGCAGATGCTGGTTTACACCGAAGATAGATACAAAGTGCTGGAGTGACTCAGCAGGACAGGCAGCATCTCCGGAGAGAAGGAATGGGTGACAGCTGGGAAGAAATTGTCCCTGAATCTGGTGGTGTGTGTTTTCACACTTCTGTACCTTTTGCCCGATGGGAGAGGGGAGAAGAGGGAGTGGTCGGGGTGCGACTGGTCCTTGATTATGCTGCTGGCCTTGCCGAGGCAGTGTAAATGGAGTCAATGAGCACTGTCCTTCAACTAAAGGTGTTGTTCCCAAACCATGCTGTGATGTGTGTGTGTGTGTGTGTGTGTGTGTGTGTATGTGCGTGTGTGTGTATGTGTGCGTGTGTGTGCGTGTGTGTGTGTGCATGTGTGTGTGTGTGCGTGCGTGTGTGTGTGTGTGCGCGTCTGTGGGTGTGTGTGTGTGTGTGTGTGGGTGCGTGTGTGTGTGTGTGTGCGTGAGTGTATGAGTGCGTGTGTGTGCGTGTGCGTGTGTGTGTGTGCGTGCGTGTGTGTGGGTGTGTGTCTGTGTGTGTGTGCGTGCGTGCGTGTGTGTGCGTGCGTGTGTCTGTGTGTGTCTGTGTGTGTGTGCGTGTGTGCGTGAGTGCGTGCGTGCGTGTGTGTCTGTGTGTGTGCGTGCGTGCGTGTGTGTGTTCTTTTTGGTTCAATTGTTCTTTATTGTCACATGTTCACTGCACGGTGAAATTATTTTTTGCTTAGCTCACACATGGACAAGTTGCCATATTTCACCGCCATTTACAGAAGTCTACAGTCCAGTCCGTGGGCTCCCGATCCAGATAAGCCCCAAGTTGCCCCAGGGCCTCCTCTGTAGCTCCAAAATAAAAGTTGATTTTCTACATCAATCCTCCGCTGAATTAATCTGAGCCCTCAAGGGACTTCATGTTGTTTGTCACAGATTATACTCTCTTAGGCATGGAGGGCGGCAGGGTGGTGCAGTGGTAGAGTTGCTGCCTCACAGCGACAGGGAAACCAGGTTCAATCCCGACTACGGGTGCTGTCTGTACAGAGATTTGTACCTTCTCCCCGTGACCTGCATGGGTTTTCTCCGGGTGATCCAGTTTCCTCCCACACTCCAAATACGTACAGGTTTGTAGGTTAATTGGCTTCGGTAAAAATGTAAATTGTCCCTAGTGCGTGTAGGATAGTGCTAGTGTGCGGGGATCGCTGGTCGGTGTGGATTCGATGTGCTGAAGGGCCTGTTTCCACGCTGTATCTCAAAACTAAACTAAAATAAATTAACCTAAGCCCTCAAGGGACTTAATGTTGTTTGTCACAGATTCAGCTGCCTGTTAACAGCTGGGAAGAAACTATCCCTGAATCTGGAGGTGTGTGTTTGTCACAGATTGTATTCTCTAAGGCATGGAGGTCTAAATTACTGGGCATGTCGCAGTTAGAAATTGCCCCAAAAATTAATCATTTGCCCTCAATCAAGTATATCCAGTGCGCTCCAGTGTTGCAATGGATATTCAAGTGTGCACTTTAAACCTTCAACACACTTTCAAGTGTGAAAACGCACACCTCCAGATTCAGGGACAGTTTCTTCACAGCTGTTAACAGGCTTTTGAACCATCCTACCACAACAAGAGAGCAGTCCTGAACTACTATCTACCTCATCGGCGATCCTCTAACTATCTTTGATTGGACTTTGGTGGACAAAAATGCTGGAGAAACTCAGGGTGTGAGGCAGCATCTATGGAGCGAAGGAAATATATATTTCCTTCGCTCCATAGTTGCTGCCTCACCCGCTGAGTTTCTCCAGCATTTTTGTCTACCTTCGATTTTCCAGCATCTGCAGTTCCTTCTTAGACATTTGATCGGACTTTGCTGGCTTTACCTTGCACTAAACGTTATTCCCAAAGGATATTTCCTTCGCTCCATAGATGCTGCCTCACCCGCTGAGTTTCTCCAGCATTTTTGTCTACCTTTGCTGGCTTTACCTTGCACTAAACGTTATTCCCATATCATGTATCTGTACACTGTGGACGGCTCGATTGTAATCATGTATTGTCTTTCCGCCGACTGCTTAGCACCCAACAAAGGTTTTTCACTATACCCTGGTACACGTGACAATAAACTAAACTGGCCTGAAAATTATACGTCTGTTGCTGTAAGAAGCAAAGCAGCCAGTTTGTGCGCAGCCAGCTCTTAAAAACTGGTACGTGAAAACAGGATAATCTTTAGTAATGAGTTCAAGGACAGGACACTGGCCGAGGCTCCCATACACGACAAAATAGTCTGATGCAATCTATTATGTTCACACAAGATAACAGGAGGCCTCAGTTTAACCACATATCTGAAAAAAAAACAGAATGTCGAAACAGGGAACCGCAGATGCTGGTTTACACAACAAAAAGACACAAAGCACTGGAGTAATCCAGCAGGTCAGACAGCATCTCTGGAAAACATGGCTGGGTGACCTTTCAGGTGAGACCCTTCTTCAGCTTGCCTGGAAATCCACCGCTGTTCTACGTTCAAATAGCAGTGGTAATCTCCCTGAGTGTTTCAAAAAGTTCTAAAGAAATAGCAAAATTCATTAATGTGTGTGTGTGTGAGTGAGCATGTGTGTGTGAATGAGTGTGTGTGTGTGAGTGTGTGTGAGTGAGTGTGTGAGTGAGTGTGTGTGTGAGTGAGCATGTGTGTGTGAATGAGCGTGTGTGTGAGTGTGTGTGTGTGTGTGTGTGTGAGTGAGTGTGTGTGAGTGAGTGTGTGTGTGAGTGTGTGTGTGTGTGTGTGTGTGAGTGAGTGTGTGTGAGTGAGTGTGTGAGTGAGTGTGTGTGTGAGTGAGCATGTGTGTGTGAATGAGTGTGTGTGTGAGTGTGTGTGTGTGTGTGTGAGTGAGTGTGTGTGAGTGAGTGTGTGGGTGAGTGAGTGGGTGAGTGAGTGTGTGAGTGAGTGTGTGTGAGTGTGTGGCTGTGAGTGCGTGGGTGAGTGAGTGTGTGCGTGAGTGATGTGATTGTGTGAATATGCCTGTGTGAGTGTGTGTGTGTTTGTGTCAATGTGTGTGTGCGTGTGTGTGTGTGTGTGAGTGAACGCATGTGTGTGTGTCAGTACATGAGTGTGTGTGAGAGCTATTATATGAGTGTGTGTGTGTGTGTGAGAGAGAGTTACTGTGTGAGTGTGTGTGAGAGAGTTACTGTGTGAGTGTGTGTGAGAGAGAGCGAGAGACAGACAGAGACAGAGAACGCTGATGGTCACACATAGGCATGAGTGACTAAACACTTCCTCAGTAAGAAACCACTCAGTGGGAGTGAGTCAACTGTGTCGCTTCCTTGATCAATGAAAATCAAACACGGCAGATGCTGAAAATGTGAAACAAAAGCAGAAATGCAACAAACAGTAGACAGGTCAAGCAGCATCTGTGGAGAGTGAAGAACAGTTGCCATTTTAAGACCCTCTGTCAGACCTGCTCGCTACTCAGGCCCTGCACAGTCCGCACCTTAAAAGGGCTGGCACAGTCCTGATGGGCAGAACGACTCCTAGAAACCCATGGAAACGTGCTGTCAGCATTTTTGTCTTGCAGTGTGTGATGTACTCATGAGAGTTGGCACGGGGAGACACGAGTCATAGAGGCTGGGGGTGTAAATGAGTCACTGTGGCTTAGTCAGTGCATACCAACCGTGGCAAGCGAATACAAGCGCAGCGCATCCCAGCTTCATCTCCAGCCACAGTGATGAGGTGGCTGACGCACCTTCCTCAGCTGGGAAACCAAGCTGCCAACGTGGAACGAAAGACAATGTTGCCAACAATAACTGGCTCCAGCCACTTGAAATTTGGCATCATCTTGTACACTCTGGAGTTTAGAAGGATGAGAGGGCATCTCATCGAAACATATAAGATTGTTAAGGGGCTTGGACACGCTAGAGGCAGGAAACATGTTCCCGATGTTGGGGGAGTCCAGAAATAGGGGCCACACAGTTTAAGAATAAGGAGTAAGCCATTTAGAACGGAGACGAGGAAACACTTTTTCTCACAGAGAGTGGTGAGTCTGTGGAATTCTCTGCCTCGGAGGGTGGTGGATGCTTTCAAGAGAGAGCTAGCGTCTATCACAGGGAGATAGGATACAAGTTCTGTACAGACAGCATCTGTAATCAGTATGGAACCCGGGTCATTGGCGCTGTGAGGCAGCAACTCTACCACTGTGCCGCACACTGTGTTGCCTTCAACAATATTCTCCAACACTTCAGCCTGAGCTTGGCTGCATTCCCTGGCCAGGCATTCCAGCATTCCCCACGTATGAGACCTCACGCAACACCACTGCCTCCCTGCTCACTTCCTCTCTGCCAGAGCCACACAGTGCGTCAGAATCAGAGGCAAACATAGATCCCGGGGGTTGGAATCTCCGAGCCCACATTTCCTGCCAAAGACTTTGGGAGGAGTCGAGTCAGGCCACGTGCGGGCTGGACAGAGGATGTGATTCATCCAAGCCCCCTGGCCTGGGGGAGAGGCGGCCTGTGTTTGGAGAACATAACCTCAGCATGATCCACACCGCCACAAGAGCACGGCATGAATAGACAGGGAAATTCACACCAGCACTAGGAAAATAAACTCAGAGAGAGGAGGAAAGGGACATGATGCAGAGCATCTTGTAACTAGCTTTCAATCCCTCTGTCAATGGGAACAGTTTTGGACAACTATCTAGGTTAGGTATAGTTTTATGATTGTCACATTTACCGAGGTACAGTGAAAAGCTTGAAGCCCCTGTCCCACTTTCCCCGAGTTGCTCACGAACTCGCCTGAGTTTTCCCCTTGATTCGAACTCAGAGAATTACGGTAATAGCCGTTCGTAGGTACTCGGGGCTATTTTGTTTAACTCGTGGACATTTTTCAACATGTTGAAAAAAAGGCCCGACTTAAAGCACTGTCCCACGGTACGAGTTCATTCCAAGAGCTCTCCCGAGTTTAAAATAAATCAAACTCGTGGTCTGTGTGATGGACTGTGCTACATCTATAACTATTTGCATTTCCTTGTGGCCTTGGACAGCACTGTTTCCAAACCAGGCTGTGATGCTTTCTATGGTGCATCTGTAGAAGTTTGCAGGATTCACTGGAGACATGCCGAAAGAGACATACCGAAAATAACCCTTGCATCCCCCCTCTCTCCGCCCCTCCCCCACCTCATCATCGTACTAGTTTCACTGTTATCCTGTTGAATTTCACCGTCTGTATTCACTCGCCATCACCTTCCCCACAGCCAACAATGGACCATTGTGGGCTCCACCTTTGCTGGCTGTGATCTGTCTTTTTGCATATCTTTCACTAATTTGCTCCATGTACCTTTTTTATATCTCTGAGCCTCCCTCTCCCCTGACTCTCAGTCTGAAGAAGGGTCTCGACCCGAAACGTCGCCTATCCATGTTCTCCAGAGACGCTGCCTGGCCCGCTGAGTTACTCCTGCAATTTCTCTGTCTGTCTTTGTGAATTTTCTGGTCATTTATACTCTGCTATTTAAGTGCAAGGTTGGGCTCCTTAATTCCAACATTGCCAACACTTTAGAGGCACTTTGGGAAGTCCCAGGACTGTGAAAGAAAGAGGCTCCTAAGTTTTGCTTCCACCTATTGCAGATCAGTGTGGGTAAGCCACACTCACACCCACATGTCTGCTGTCAGATCCTGCCTTGTCTAGTGCGGTATCAATGGCCCATTAACTACACAGGAAACTTGAGGTTAACACCCAGGGCTGTGAAGAGAGGCGGGGTGGAGGGCGTGCACTAGGACCTGCGCGCAGTCGTCATCTGCAGCTCCACCCGCATCCAGCTGCGAGTGGGAACTGCGCCGCCTCGCAGGCGGCAGAGCTTGAGCTACGCCCGGGTCCTAGCGCCGGGACCTCCCGCTATCAAGCACTCTCAATGCCAGGAGATAGATACAAAATGCTGGAGTAACTCAGCAGGACAGGCAGGCAGCATCCCTGGAGAGAAGGAATGGGATGAGTTAATCCAGAGATGCTGCCTGTCCCGCTGAGATACTCTAGCATTTTGTGTCCATTCTCGGTTTAAACCAGCATCTGCAGTTCCTTCCTGCTACACAGCTCAGAACTTTTACTCAAGCTTGGGCGGGAAATAGATTAGACCAGATTTGTATTTGCACAAGCAGAGGGAGAAAGAAACTATAAATAGTTCAAGGTCAACATCCCAACTCTGGCAAGAGAAATGAAGAACCCTCTCTAATCAATTTGAATTATTTTGCCAATCTTCATTTTAAGTCCCCAATTCTACAATGAAAACACCAACGTTTTATTTAAGAAGGAGCTGCAGATGCTGGAAAATCGAAGGGAGACAAAAATGCTGGATAAACTCAGCGGGTGCAGCAGCATCTATGGAGCGAAGGAAATAGGCGACATTTCAGGTCGAGACCCTTCTTCAAACTATTTTAGTTCAGCTTAGTTTATTGCCATGTGTACCGTGTTAGAGTCATAGGGTGATACAGTGTGGAAACAGGCCCTTTGGCCCAACATGTCCCAGCTACACTAGTCCCACCTGCTTGCGTTTGGCCCATATCCCTCCAAACCTGTCCTATCCATGTACCTGTCTAACTGTTTCTTAAATGATGGGAAAGTCCCAGCCTCAACTGCCTCCTCTGGCAGCTTGTTCCGTACACCCACCACCCTTTGTGTGAAAAAGTTACCCCTCAGATTCCTATTAAATCTTTTCCCCTTCACCTTGAACCAAAATTATTTGGGGATTTTGCAGCAAGGGATTCTGTACATTGTTGCGTGCTAACCAGTCAGCAGAAAGACAATGCATGGTTACAATCGAGCCGTCCACAGTGTACAGATACATGATAAAGGGAATTAGTGCAACATAATGTCCAGTAAAGTCCGATTAAAGATAGTCCGAGGACCTCCAATGAGGTGAACAGTTGTTTAGGACCACTCTCTGATGCTTGGTTGGATGGTTCAATAACATTCAGTTAGTATCATGTCAGAATTCTAATGCAGAGAGTTACAGAGAGATACTGCACAGAGACAGGCTCTTTGGCCCATCAAATCCGTGCTGGATGGTGAAGAACCATTTACACTAATCTAACATTCGCCTGCACATTAGGAGCGATTTACAACAGCAAATTAACCTACAAACCCACATGTCTTCGATATATGGGAGGAAACCAGGGGAAATCGACAGTCACGGAGAGAACCTGCAAACTCCACACAAACAGCAAATGAGGTCAGGATTGAACCCGGGTCTCTTACGCTGTGAGGCAGTGGCTCTACCAATTGCACCATTTATATATTAGATTTTAGACATCAGAGATACAGAACGGAAACAGGCCCTTCGGCCCATCGCGTCTGCGTCGACCTTGTACACCAGCACTCTCCTACACACTAGGATCAATTTAGAGAAGTCATTTAGCCTACAAACCAGCACATCTTTGGACTGTGGGAGGAAACCGGAGCGCCCAGAGAAAGCCCATGTGGTCACAGGGAGAATGTACAAACTCCATACAGACAGCACCCGTAGTCAGGATCGAACCCGGGTCTCTGGCGCTGAGAAGCAGCAACTCTACCGCTGCGCCACCGTGACGCCCCACATTCATTAGAATTTGAGAGGATCTTCGCATTTGGCTTAATTTCTTTGGCACGTTTTAAGTGTGTTGACCATATCGCAATGTAAATTTGCTAACCAATACTAACTTGTTAGCTGTGACTCACACTCCCATCCTCTGAGTCAGAAGCTTGTGGATACAGGATGGCACAGTGACACAGCGGTAGAGTCGCTGCCTTACAGCGCCAGAGACCCGGGTTCCATCCTGACTACGGGTGCTGTCTGTAGAGAGTTTGTACATTCTCCCCGTGACCGTGTGGGTTTTCTCTGGGTGCTCTGGTTTCCTTCCACACTCCAAATATGTACAGGTGTGTAGGTTAATTGGCTTTGGTAAAAAAGCTGTAAATTGTCCCTCGTGTGTGTGTGCGTAGGGTGATACCAGTTTTCGGGCGTGATTGCTGGTCGGCGTGGACTCCGTGGTCCGAAGGGTTTGTTTCCGCATTTTATCTCTAAAGTCTAAAGTTTAAGTGTATTGACATCGTAATATTCTACATTTACTGACTAGTACAAATTTGTTCGCTGTGACTCACATTCCCGTCCTCTGAGTCAGAAGGTTGTGGAGTTCATTCCCACTCACCCACTTGATCACCTCCATAGAGCACAGCAGCAGGTCCTCCTGCCCAAAGATCCTATAGCGGAGCAAGATAGACCACTCCTGCTAAATGCAATGGGCTGTAGTATATGTAGTACGCAACGGAGCGGAACGTGGGCCTTTTTTTCATCCATTTCCGTAACCCGACCTGACCCGACTCGCAGTGTAATCAACGTTGCGGGGGAACAGTTTGTGTTAATAAATTAAAATTCTGAAAATGAGAAGATTTTTCCCAAATAACTTTTATTTTTACGAGGATGTTTCCGTAACCGGCTTCCGTCTCCGCACTAGTATCTTTGCTCCGCTACGGGATCTTTGGTGCGGAGACAGAAGCCGGTTACGGAAATGGGGCCGAAAATCTGCCCATGACCTTACTGCGTATTTTTCGTCCAGTGGACTCTCTTGCTCGCTATAGGATCTTTAGTGCACTTGACAATAAACTAAACTGAACTGTGAACTTTACCTCTCTCTCTGACCCTCCCCATCCTTGTTCTTCGACTCGTTTCACTGTCCTCCAGAATCAATTTTACCGATGGTACTCTCGTTGCAATCTTCCCCTCAGCTAACAATGTAGAAACATAGAAATTAGGTGCAGGAGTAGGCCATTCGGCCCTTCGAGCCTGCACCGCCATTCAATATGATCATGGCTGATCATCCAACTCAGTATCCCGTACCTGCCTTCTCTCCATACCCTCTGATCCCTTTAGCCACAAGGGCCACATCTAACTCCCTCTTAAACATAGCCAATGAACTGGCCTCAACTACCTTCTGTGGCAGAGAATTCCATAGATTCACCACTCTCTGTGTGAAAAAAGTTCTTCTCATCTCGGTTTTAAAGGATTTCCCCCTTATCCTTAAGCTGTGACCCCTTGTCCTGGACTTCCCCAACATCGGGAGCAATCTTCCTGCATCTAGCCTGTCCAACCCCTTAAGAATTTTATAAGTTTCTATAAGATCCCCTCTCAATCTCCTAAATTCTAGAGAGTATAAACCAAGTCTATCCAGTCTTTCTTCATAAGACAGTCCTGACATCCCAGGAATCAGTCTGGTTAACCTTCTCTGCACTCCCTCGATGGCAATAATGTCCTTCCTCAGATTTGGAGACCAAAACTGTACGCAATACTCCAGGTGTGGTCTCACCAAGACCCTGTACAACTGCAGTAGAACCTCCCTGCTCCTATACTCAAATCCTTTTGCTATGAAAGCTAACATACCATTCGCTTTCTTCATTGCCTGCTGCACCTGCATGCCTACTTTCAATGACTGGTGTACCATGACACCCAGGTCTCGCTGCATCTCCCCTTTCCCTAGTCGGCCACCATTTAGATAATAGTCTGCTTTCCTGTTTTTGCCACCAAAATGGATAACCTCTGCCAAACATTTGCCCACTCACCCAGCCTATCCAAGTCACCTTGCAGTCTCCTAGCATCCTCCTCACAGCTAACACTGGCCCCCAGCTTAGTGTCATCCGCAAACTTGGAGATATTGCCTTCAATTCCCTCATCCAGATCATTAATATATATTGTAAATAGCTGAGGTCCCAGCACTGAGCCTTGCGGTACCCCACTAGTCACTGCCTGCCATTGTGAAAAGGACCCGTTTACTCCTACTCTTTGCTTCCTGTTTGCCAGCCAGTTCTCTATCCACATCAATACTGAACCCACAATGCCGTGTGCTTTAAGTTTGTATACTAATCTCTTATGTGGGACCTTGTCGAAAGCCTTCTGGAAGTCCAGATACACCACGCCCACTGGTTCTCCCCTATCCACGCTACTAGTTACATCCTCGAAAAATTCTATAAGATTCGTCAGACATGATTTACCTTTTGTAAATCCATTCTACAGTTCCATTGATCATAATCCCCTTTGATCTGTGTTTTCACACCTTACCCTTCCATCTCTAGTCTCCCTCTCCCTTGACTCTCGGTCTGAAGAAGGGTCTCGACCAGAAACGTCACCCGTTCCTTTTCTCCAGAGATGCTGCCTGTCCCACTGAGTTACTCCAGCATTTTGTGTCTATCTTCAGTGTAAACCAGCATCTTCAGTTCCTTCCTACACATTATGAATGGGCGCTGGCTAGGGGTGGAAGAGAACTTCACACATTCATAAGTGATAGGAGCAGAATTAGGCCATTCGGCCCATTAAGTCTACTCTGCTATTCAATCATGACTGATCCATCTTTCCCTCTCAACCCCATTCTCCTGCCTTCTCCCCATATCCGCTGAAACCCATACCAATCAAGAATCTATCTATCTCTGCCTTAAAAAAAATCCACTGACTTGGTCTCCACAGCCTTCTGTGGCAATGACCTCCTTCGACCTCCCTTCGACTATTATGAAGACTATTTACGACTCCCTTCGACTACCCTCGATTACCTACGACTAACATGCCGACCTACTACGACCTACATTGACTAAACCTACGAGTAAAAAAAGTATCAATTTTTTCCATGGCGACCTTTTTTTACTCGCGGGCATTTTTCAACGTTGAAAAAAACGCCGCGACGTAGCTGAGGCCTGGAGTACGCGGGACCACTCGCGAGCATGAAGGAGAGTTACAAAGACCTCCTAGGACCTGGTGTCGACCATGCTGCGAGTATGAGTCGAGGAGAAACTCGCCGCAGTGGGACAGCCCCTTTACATCGGGACGTGAAAAGGAATGAAAAGAGTCGAGATTGTCCATAGGGACAAGAGAGGCAGCGGTGACTGTGAGTGGGCGGGTCTTGGCTGGGTGGTCCGGGTCTATAGATGGGGAATCAGGCAGTCAATGTACAGCGGGGCCGTTTCCATGGCAACATGCCACCATTCCCACTGCCGGCTCAGCTGTGCATCACGACTCCGGCATAAATCCCACCCCCCCCCCCCCCCCCCCAGCCCACCCCCGGAGGTGAACACAGGCAACAAACAATGGAGCATCCTGCAGCTGGGGGGGGGGTCGTGGAACAGCTGAGACCAAACAGGCTGGGCAGGTTCAGACTGATTTCCTGCATCCATGCAAATTCATTTTAACTCCTAACCCAGTCGAGCATCAAGCGTGTCGGAAGGAACTGCAGATGCTGGATTAAACCGAAGATAGACACAAAATGCTGGAGTAACTCAGCAGGACAGGCAGCATCTTTGGAGAGAAGGAATGGGTGACGTTTCGGGTCGAGACCCTTCCTCAGTCTTCTTCAGTCACTCCAGCTTTTTGAGTCTATCTTCGAGAATCAAGAGTGTTTGATTGTCATATGTCCCAGATAGAACAATGAAATTCTTACTTGCTGCTGCACAGCAGAACATGGAAATGCTTTATGACTACTTCACTTTGGAGGTACAGCATGGAAACAGGCCCTTCAGCCTGCGCCGACCAGCAGTCATACTGTACACTAGCACTATCCTACACACACACACACTAGGGACAACTTATAATTTCTGCCGATGCCGATTAACCAACAAACCTGCACGTCTTTGGAGTGTGGGAGGAAACGGAGCACCCGGAGAAAATCCAGGCCGTCACGGGGAGAACATGCAAACTCCATACAGACAGCACCCGTAGTAGTTAGGATCTCTGGTGCTGTAAGGCAGCAGCTCTGCCGCTGCACCACCGTGCTGCCCACTCAGTCTAGTACCTGTGTACCTTGTGAGTAAGTAAGTTTATTGGCCGAGTATTCACATACAAGGAATTTGCCTTGGTGCTCCGCCCACGAGTAACAACATGACAAACAGTGACAGTTACGAATGACTCAGAAAACACTAAACATTAATAATAATAAAACATTAATGATAAAACACCATTGATCAAGCATGTGAACCAACACAATACCAGATCAAAGGGAGGCTACAGATTTTTGGCTGTTGAGTAGAGCAACTACTCGTGGATAAAAACTGTTTTTATGTCTGGCTGTGGCAGCTTTGACAATCCGGAGTCGCCTTCCAGAGGGAAGTGATTCAAAGAGTTTGTGGCCAGGGTGAGAGGGGTCAGAGATGATCTTGCCCGCTCGCTTCCTGGCCCTTGCAGTTCATCAATGGAGGGAAGGTTGCAGCTGTAAAAGGAAGTCTTGCATTTATGTAGTAGCAAGCACATTTTTTTTCAAGGCCCACTAAAGTATTGTAAAGATTACGAGGTTATAAAGCACAAGACACAAAGTGCTGGAGTAACTCTGGTAGGTGACGATTTAGGTCAGACAATCAGAAGCAAAGATCCTATAGCGGAGCAAGATAGACCACTCCTGCTTAATGCAATGGGCTGACGTGTAGTACGCAACGCAACGGAGCTGAACGTGGGCCTTTTTTTCATCCATTTTAGTAACCCAACCGACTCACAGTGTAATCAACGTTGCGGGGGAACAGTTTGTGTTAATAAATTAAAATTCTGAAAATGAGAAGATTTTTACCAAAGAACTTTTATTTTTACGAGGATGTTTCCGTAACCGGCTTCCGTCTCCGCACTAGTATCTTTGCTCCGCTACGGGATCTTTGGTGCGGAGACGGAAGCCGGTTACGGAAATGGGGCCGAAAATTACCCATGGATCTGCCCATGACCGTACTCCGTCTTTTTCGTCGAGTGGTCTATCTTGCTCGCTGTAGGATCTTTGATCAGAAGATCTTGGGTTGGAGGTGTTTTTGTAACCTCAGCCTACCCTGCTATGTCATAGGTCTGCTGCTCATACATTGGCGGCTGAGATGAGGTGTGGTCCTTGCAACCCAAACCATTACCTGCTGCTGAGAAATCTGCAAACCAGCTTGCCTGCATTCCATCTTACATCTGACTCAGAGCACCCTGGAAACTCCCCACCCATAGCCCTGGAAGAGATATACTGACCTCACTCACCACGTCCAGGACTGTTTACAGAAAACAGGCTGATTGTAGGTGCAGCAGCCTAACCTTCCACGTTTCATAAAGGGCCTGTCCCACTTAAGCTATTTTTAGGCGACTGTCATAGTCGCAGCAGGTCGCCGAAAAAACAGCGACTGGACCCCCCCTTCGACAAAAAATTTGAAACAGAATCATACTTTAACAAAAAAAAAATGAAGTCAGCACCAGTGACACTCTGAAGAAGGGTTTCGGCCCGAAACGTTGCCTATTTCCTTTGCTCCATAGATGCTGCTGCACCTACTGAGTTTCTCCAGCACTTTTGTCTACATTCAATTTTCCAGCATCTGCAGTTCCTTCTTAAACGCAACCTACATCATCCTGGCGACAACCTACGACAGCACCTACGTCAGGAGAAGTCAAGCTACGCTCATTGGCGTCAAACCCACAGTCGCCGAAAGGTTTGGAACATTTCAAAATCCAGCGGTGACCAGAAAAACACTACGATTCTTTGAGCGACTGAGGAGACGATTCACGACCATACAGGCGACAGCTCGGTGACAGCCTAGTCGCCTAAAAAACCGCCCAAGTGGGACAGGGGCTTAAGTGATAGAAGCAGAATTAGGCCATTCGGCCCATTGATTCTACTGCTCCATTCCATCTAGCCTGATCTATCTCTCACTCTCAGCCCCATTCTTCTGCCTTCTCCCTTCTTCAGGCGGAAAGCAAATGTAGCCGACCCTTGTCACAGAAGCACATACGTGCACAGCTGGGACCGTGGACATTCAGCCCATCGTACCCAGCCTGGCCCTTTCGAAATCACCGTGCAGTCTGTCACCCACTCACCCAGTTAATCCCTCATTGTCCTGATCACCAGTGGGAATGTGGATGTGACTAAGTCTTGAATCAAACTCAAACTAATTTCAGGAACGTTAGCGCATTTTCCATCAGAGTGTGGACGTATCGAATCAGAACATAATCCTGACTCATGACCAATGACGTGTGGCTGACATGTTGAATACTCTCTGGTTCAATACTTAATCATAGTAACTGTCCCGAATCTGAAGGGTCTCGACCCAAAACGTCACCCATTCCTTCTCTCTAGAGATGCTGCCTGTCCCGCTGAGTTACTCCAATATTCTGTGTCTATCTTTGGTGTAAACCAGCATCTGCAGTTCCTTCCTACACACTCTTCCAATGAACTCAAGCATATAGTACACATCAGGGTGGCATGATGGCGCAGGGGGTAGAGTTGCTGCCTCACACCGCCGGAGACCCGGGGTTGATCCTCACTATGGGTGCTGTCTGTACGGAGTTTGTACGTTCTCCCCGTGACCTGCGTGGGTTTTCTCTGGATTCTCCAGTTTCCTCCCACACTCCAAAGACGTACAGGTTTGTAGGTTAATTAGCTTGGTGTCAATGTAAAATTGTCCCGAGTGTGCAGGATAGTGCTAGTGTATGGGGTGATCAAGATTAGGCTTTACCTTGCACTAAACGTTATTCCCTTATCATGTATCTACACACTGTAAACCACATGATTGTAATCATGTTTTGTCTTTCTGCTGACTGGATAGCATGCAAGGTAGACAAAAGTGCTGGAGAAACTCAGCGGGTGAGGCAGCATCTATGGAGCGAAGGAATGGGTGACGTTTCGGGTCGAGACCCTTCTTCAGACTGATAGCATAAGTTTTCACTGTACCCCGGTAAACGTGACAATAAACTAAACTGAACTGATTGCCGGTCGGTGTGGACTCAGTGGGCTAAAGGACAAGCATAGTGAAGCAAAGGGCTTATTCCTGTACCGTGCTGTTCTATATTCCATGCTCCAAGTGCAGTCAGATAAGATTAGATTCATTTGGCATCATGTTTGGTGTAAACATTGAGGTCCAAAGGGCAGATCCCTGTGCTGTGTTCTGGTTAATACAACACACAGGTGCTGCAGTGGTGAAACTACAGCACACTCTCTCCAGAGCCAACGCACCCTGCCAAGGCTGAAGTGCTCAAGACAGATGGTGCAGGTGGATTCATCCAGGGCTCTGTTTCATTGAAACATAGAAAATAGGTGCAGGAGTAGGCCATTCGGGCCAGCACCGCCATTCAATATGATCATGGCTGATCATCCAAAATCAGTACCGTGTTCCTGCTTTCTCCCCATATCCCCTGTTTCCTTTAGCCCTGAGAGCTCTATCTAACTCTCACTTGAAAACATCCAGTGAATTGCCCCCCACTGCCTTCTGTGGCAGAGAATTGCACAGATTCTCAACTCCCTGGGTGAAAAAGATTTTCCTCATCTCAGTCCTAAATGGCTGACCCCTTATTATTAAACTGTGTGTGGCCCCTGGTTCTGGACTCCCCCCAACATGGAGAACACTGTCCCTGCATCTAGCCGGTCCAATCCCTTACAATTTCACGAGCGACTGTATTGGGTCTGGGTAAGGGACTATTGATCCTCTTGAGGTCAGAAGAGAAAATGACCTCCATCTCTGTAGCAACATTAATGGGTTAAAACTTGCCAGGTACATTCATGGGAGCTTCATCTAACTGTTGCAGAGGGATGTACTGCATGCTCTACTGAAGACGGTGTAGACTGCACAAGAACTAATTAAGAAAGCTACCAAAATGAGGCAATATTGCCAGGGGGTTATATTTCCCTCTGCAATTGCCTAATGAAGCCCCTGGGAACTGACTCTGCAGGTTTTAACTAGTTAAAGTTGCTATAGAAATGGCAATGATTTACATATGTAGGAAGGAACTGCAGATGCTGGTTTACACCGAAGATAGACACAAAATGCTGGAGTAACTCTGCGGGACAGGCAGCATCTCTGGAGAAAAGGTTACGTTTCGGGTCGAGACCCTTCCTCAGACCCATCGCAGTGATTTATACTACTTAGACCTTAGAGATACAGCGCGGAAATTAAAGGGCGCTCTTTTAGAAAGGAGGTGAGGAGGAACTTCTTTAGTCAGAGGGTAGTTAATCTGAGGAACTCATTGCCACAGACGGCTGTGGAGGCCAAGTCTGTGCATATTTTTAAGGCAGAGGCAGATAAATTCTTGATTAGAATGGGTGTCAAGGGTTATGTGGAGAAGGCAGGAAAATGGGATTGGGAGGCAGTGATCAGCCATGATTGAATGGCGGAATAGACTCGATGGGCTGAATGGCCTAATTCTAATCCTATAATTTGTGGACTTGTGAAACAGGCCCTTTGGTGAAAGAGTTCACGCTGACCAGCGATCCCCGCATGCTAGCACTATCCCACACACTAGGGATAGATTACAATTTTTCTGAAAGGCCAATTAACCTACAATCCTGCAAGTCTTTGGAGTGTGGGAGGAAACCGGAGCACCCGGAGAAAATCCACACCGGTCACGGGGAGAACGTGCAAACTCCTTACAGACAGCGCCCATGGTCAGGATTGAAACCGGTTGTTTGATGCAGCAAGGCATCAACTCTACCGCTGCGCCACCGTGCTTAACAAGATAGTCATATTGCATATGACCACCTGTGCCAAATGGTAGTGGAAGGGGTTGGCATTCTTGCTGTAGAGGGAGTACAGAGAAGGTTCACCAGACTGATTCCTGGGATGTCAGGACTTTCATATGAAGAAAGACTGGATAGACTCGGCTTGTACTCGTTAGAATTTAGAAGATTGAGGGGGGATCTTATAGAAACTTACAAAATTCTTAAGGGGTTGGACAGGCTAGATGCAGGAAGATTGTTCCCGATGTTGGGGACGTCCAGAACAAGGGGTCACAGTTTAAGGATAAGGGGGAAATCTTTTAGGACTGAGATGAGAAAAACATTTTTCACACAGAGAGTGGTGAATCTCTGGAATTCTCTGCCATGGAAGGTAGTTGAGGCCAGTTCATTGGCTATATTTAAGAGGGAGTTAGATGTGGCCCTTGTGGCTAAAGGGATCAGTATGTATGGAGAGAAGGCAGGTACGGGATACTGAGTTGGATGATCAGCCATGATCATATTGAATGGCGGTGCAGGCTCGAAAGGCCGAATGCCCTCTACTCCTGCACCTATTTTCTATGTTTCTATGGAACAGCATGGATTGGAAGTTGGAACGTGTCGCAGTTGTGGACAGGGCAATGAGTCCAGGACAAGCTGTGAACTGAGCTCCATTCTTGGGCTTTGCTGCCTGGTCACGAGTCGGAACACTAGAGCTCACATCGACCGGTCGCCAATGACTCATGCGGTTAAAGTCTGAAGCTGCTAGTGACCTCAGTGATGTTTGTTTGACCTCCACAGTAAATACCCACATTCAAAACACAGCTCACCATTCCTCCCCTTGTTGACAAACCCAATCCTCCTATTACAGTCCACCTCAACCTCCCCATTACAATGCAGCCCCCCCCCATTACAGTCCACCTCAACCTCCCCCATTACAATGCAGCCCCTCCCATTACAGTCCACCTCAACCTCCCCCATTACAATGCAGCCCCCCCATTACAGTCCACCTCAACCTCCCCCATTACAATGCAGCCCCTCCCATTACACCCCACCTCAACCCCCCTGTCTGGAGAAAAAGGACGGGTGGGGTTTCGAGTTGGGGGCCTATCTTCAGACTCACAGATCAGAGAGCAGGAGGAATCACAGAAGGGGAGCAGAGAGAGAGAGGGTCTCACAGAACATGTGTCAGACAGAGGAGAACTAATTCATAGTGGGCGTACCATGAGATTTCATAGTGGGGCAGCCAAAATTTGTAGGAAGGAACTGCAGATGCTGGTTTACACTGAAGCATCTTTGCGTCTATTTCCGTTATAAACCAGCATCTGCAGTTCCTCTGTAGAGTTGTTTGTTGTAGGTGAACAGCTTCAGTTCCAACCCAACAACAAAGGTACAATTTGACACTGTTACTCACTGCCGCCAGACTCCTGATCCGAGTGTGAGAGCGTGAGTGTGTAAGAGGGTGTGAGAAAGTGTGTGAGCATGTGAGCGAGCATGTAAAAGTGTGTGTGAGAGTGTGTAAGAGCGCGTGAGTGTGTGTGTGAGAGTGTGAGAGAGAGCGTGAGTGTGTGTGAGAGAGAGCGTGAGTGTGTGGGAGAGAGAGCGTGAGTGTGTGGGAGAGAGAGCGTGAGTGTGTGGGAGAGAGAGCGTGAGTGTGTGGGAGAGAAGTGAAACCAGACATTACCACATGATCTCAGAACACTTCCTCTGATCCAACGGTCACGGTTTTACCGGATTGAATGTGTTATTTAATAATAATAATAATAAATTTTATTTATGGGCGCCTTTCAAGAGTCTCAAGGACACCTTACAAAATTTAGTAACAGAATAAAAAACATGTAAGCAGAATGAAACAAAACGAAAAAAGAACAAGTGTTCTCTTTAGCCACTTGCCAGAACCATCCTGATGTTGGCTGCTACCTGCGTAGAGGTTTCCCTGTGACCACGTGGGTTTCTTCCAGGTGCTCCGGTTTCCTCCCACATTCCAAAGACGTGTGAATTTGCAGGTTAATTGGCTTCTGTAAAGAGCCCCTAATGAAGAAAGACTGGATAGACTTGGCTTATACTCGCTAGAATTTAGGAGATTGAGAGGGGATCTTATAGAAACGTACAAAATTCTTATGGGGTTGGACAGGCTAGATGCAGGAAGATTGCTCCCGATGTTGGGGAAGTCCAGGACAAGGGGTCACAATTTAAGGATAAGGGGGAAATCCTTTAGGACCGAGATGAGAAGAAACTTTTTCACACAGAGAGTGGTGAATCTCTGGAACTCTCTGCCACAGAGGGTAGTTGAGGCCAGTTCATTGGCTATATTTAAGAGGGAGTTAGATGTGGCCCTTGTGGCTAAAGGGATCAGGGGGTATGGAGAGAAGGCAGGTACGGGATACTGAGTTGGATGATCAGCCATGATCATATTGAATGGCGGTTCAGGCTCGAAGGGCCTACTCCTGCACCTATTTTCTATGTATCTATGTATCTATGAGTGGATGAGAGAGTGGGATAACATAGAACTAGTGTGAAGGGGTGATCAATGTTTTGCACGGACTCGAGGGGCCGAAGGATCTGTTTCCGTGCTGTATCTCTAATCAAAACTAAAACTAAACCGCGGAGCGATTTCTATGGCGTACATCAGTATTAAATTGGTGTCAACAGTAGAATTTTAAAACTGATAACAGTATGAAAACAGGTCCACCAACCCAACTTTCCCACACTGACCAACTTGTCTCATCTACACGCGTCCCTTCCACACACATCCCATCTACACGCGTCCCTTCCACATGCACCCCATCTACGCCAGTGTTGCCCAGATCTCCAGGCTCAGGAACGGCTTCTTCCCAACCACCATCAGGCTATTAAACACTACAATACCAACTTCAAACTATCTTGCTTAAATCAGGGACTGTGGTCTTTTGGTTTTTACTAATATTGGACAATACATTTTATTTATTGATTGTTTTTATGCTATCTATTGGGCACTGCGTTTGCAGACCCTGCAAGTAACATTTCATTGTCCCGTTTTGGTACATATGACAATTAGAGTGATACAGAGTGGAAACAGGCCCTTCGGCCCAACTTGCTCACACTGACCAGCATGTCCCAGCTACACTAGTCCCACCTGCCTGCGTTTGGTCCATATCCCTCTAAACATGTCCTACCCATTTACCCATCTAAATGTTTCTTACATGTTGCGATACTACCTGCCTCAACCAGCACGTTCCATACACCCACCACCCTTTGTGTAAAAAAAGTTATCCCTCAGATTCCCATTAAATCTTTGCCCCTCTCACCTTAAACCTGACCTCTCGAGTCATGAGATTTGAACAGATTAGACACTTCCAGGGCAGCATCGAGGGAGTCCCCTACAGTCAGAAGTGCATTATTCCCTAAAATCCAAAACTTTAAAACAATAAGGTGTGAACAAGAATGATTTGAAGATGCCAACAAAATATTTAATTCTGCAAAATCCCCAAATAATTTTTGGTTTCAAGGTGAAGGGGAAAATATTTAAGGATCTGAGGGGTAACTTTTTCCACACAAAGGGTGGTGGGTGTCTGGAACAAGCTGCCAGAGGAGGTAGTTGAGGCTGGGACTATCCCAATGTTTAAGAAGCATAGATAGGACAGGTTTGGAGGGATATGGACCTAACGCTGGCAGGTGGGACTAGTGTAGCTGGGACATGTTGGCCAGTGGTGGTAAGTTGGGCCGAAGGGCCTGTTTCCACACTGTATCACTCTATGACTCTCTAATTCTTATGGCAGCGTGCGGGTGCGTCAGCTAGTATTTGTCATAGACACTAGGTTAGCTGTTGCATCAGGTGATTAAACTTCAAACCGCCTGCTCAAAGTACAGTAGTGGCTGTTGTGAAATGGACATTTATTATTGTGTAGGAAGGAACTGCAGATGCTGGTTTAAACTGAAGATAGACACAATACTGGAGTAACTGGATAGACTTGGCTTATACTCGCTAGAATTTAGGAGATTGAGAGGGGATCTTATAGAAACGTACAAAATTCTTATGGGGTTGGACAGGCTAGATGCAGGAAGATTGTTCCCGATGTTGGGGAAGTCCAGGACAAGGGGTCACAGCTTAAGGATAAGGGGGAAATCCTTTAGGACCGAGATGAGAAGAAACTTTTTCACACAGAGAGTGGTGAATCTCTGGAACTCTCTGCCACAGAGGGTAGTCGAGGCCAGTTCATTGGCTATATTTAAGAGGGAGTTAGATGTGGCCCTTGTGGCTAAAGGGATCAGGGGGTATGGAGAGAAGGCAGGTACGGGATACTGAGTTTGATGATCAGCCATGATCATATTGAATGGCGGTGCAGGCTCGAAGGGCCGAATGGCCTACTCCTGCACCTATTTTCTATGTATCTATGTAGGTAACTCTGCGGGTCGGGCAGCATCAACGGATAGAAGAACAGAGAAGGTCTGGAACCAAAATCTCACCCATTCCTTCTCTCCAGAGATGCTGCCTGCCCTGCTGAGTTCCCCCAGCATTTTGTGCCTATCTAGACTTTTTTTCTCTTCTCCGTATCACACACGCCCGCTGAAATTAAACTCCAGCTTCCTGCTGGTTCAGTAGCAGGAAGCAAGTCTGATTTCCTGTTGCACAGCCCAGGATACCAGGTCTAACTAGTTTCCACCAAAAGATCCGCTATAAGATCTTTGGTTTCCACGGGTTTTAATTAAACCAGGGCGGGTTACATAACAAACTAGATCGAGGTCACAGCATTGCAGCGCCTAAACTTCGCTAAAAGGACCTTCCATGTATTCTCCCCTCAGTGAAACACCTTCCCTCTGTTTACCTTAAATTTAAACCTCCCACGGTCTAGGACACACCAGCAGATCTTTGTCCTTAAGGCTCCAACAAGTGCAACCGCAGTTTCTTCGGTCTAAACTCCAAGCACAACTCCCATATACGTGAAACCAGTTTAAAAAAAAGTAAAAACCTCTTGGTAAAAACAGATCTACTGAAGACAATAAAAAATGGCGCAGAAGTCAACAACGCGATTTGGAAACACGAACACGGAGAAATTGTCTTTTTTTTAAAAATAAAAACATTTTATTGGTCCGTTTTATTTACAAGACCTGAATTTTGCAAGTACATTTCAAGTATGCAGAGTTGAACTTCTGAAGTAGCAGAAGCCAGCGGGCTTGAAGTAGAAAATGAGTCGTCAGAGGGTGGTGTGTGTGTGGCACTTCTCGCCAAGTCTTGGATTTTAAAAATACATTTCCGACTTCCATATCATTAACCTTCTGACGCAATGAGGTGCAATGGTCCAAACTGCGTGAGTCATCTAGCTCAGAGCTATTGAGCGGTTTCAAGACACACACACACACATATATATTAGAACACCAGGCTCAGTCCGTAGATGATCCGACGGGCTTACTTCAGAGTCCATGATCATAAATAATTGTCCATGATCATAAATTATCGATATTAAAAATAATAAAAAGTCAGGACTGTTTTGAGAGAACCCTGCCGCTGGTTTGGGCTGTGTTGTGCAACTTGATACTAATTGGTCTGGTCGCTCTTCCTGGCTCCAAATCCCCGCTCTAGACTCTCCGAGGCAGGCTTTGTGTTCGGGTTCAGCCTGCAAGCAGTAGGCTTGGCTGTTCAGGGCTCCCGGGCCGTGTGCCGCCGTCAGGGCAGGGCAGGGCGAGTCTCCTTTGTCAGTTCATCATCTCCATGTCAGTTTCCCAGCCACCGCGGGCTTCCCTCGACACCTTCAATAAGCCACGATGGGCCGGACCCACAAGGACAACTCGCTCAGGACCCTGTCCCTCCAGATCTGTCCCTGCGACACAGTCTGCTCTTTCTCTTTCACTTTCAGCTGGAGGGCCGACCCAAGGCTGGCGGCTTGGACGTGGGCTGGCGGGCCCGACTCTCCTTCCTCTACCGCCGCCGCCTCCGCCTCCTCCAGCCTGGGCCGCTTGCTCGGTAATCCCTCGGGCTCCGGGCTGCCTTTCCGTCGCTTCTTGCCCCGGTCAGCCCGGGGAACAAGTTGCTGGTTGGCCGGGTCCCTGCATCGTTCAGGTACATCGGCTTGTCCACACTCTGCTGACTGGATACATTGTTGTGAAACTTCACCCTGCGACTGGATACACTGTGGAGATTCGATACATTCAGCCGCCTGGATACACTGTGGAGATTCGATACATTCAGCCGCCTGGATACATTGTGGAGATTCGATACATTCAGCCGCCTGGATACACTGTGGAGATTCGATACATTCAGCCGCCTGGATACACTGTGGAGATTCGATACATTCAGCCGCTTGGATACATTGTGGAGACTCGATACATTGAGCTCGACTTTCCACAGGAGAGACATGTTGTGCCGAACAGTCCATTAACTCGACGCCTTGCGCTGGACTTTCCGCCTCCTTCTCCTCCTCTCTCCCCACTGTCGCCGCCGCTTCACTCTCCTCCACCACCTCCATCCCCGAGGCTGCGGGCTCCTCCTGCCCCAGCTCCCGGGCGGCCCGGAGGCCGAGGTAGACGTCCTGAGCTCCCCGGAGAACCAGCGACAAGAGCAGGCTCCGGTGGAGCCGTGCGCCGCCTCTTTGCAGGCGAGAGCTGTACATTTTGCCCAACGCCACGGCCATGACTCGCTGCGCCTCCGCTTTCATATCCATTGGCCGCTTGGGGTTGCCGAGATCAGATTGTAGTCAGCGCCCGGGGAGAAAAGGAAAAACAGCGACCGCTGGGCTGCTAAAAACGAGAGAGAGGGTCTCAAAGAGTGAAGGGAGAACTAGAATGGACTGTGGCCGACTTGACCTCCCTCCTGCCTCTCCCTCGCCGCTCCTTCAATCACCGATCGGCGGGGAGGGACCTTGCTTATGTACCAGTTCCACCCCCTCGCCCGCTCACACACACACACAAACACACACCCCCCCGTCCGAAGAAAACTCCCTCGGATGCCTTGCTCGCTGCAGGATGTCCCGCCTCCTTCTTCACTCCAATTTACCAACTTGCCCGCTGAGTTACTCCAGCACTTTGTGTGTGTTATCTTGCCCAACAATCTTCTGCTTGCCCTTGTGGTTACAAACTATATCCAGCCAGTCTTTCCCCGGGGAATTTTAAGCGAAATAAGAAAAATGTTTCCTAAGTAGAGTTGTTACAATTTGGTTTTTTTCCCAGTATGATACAAACCAAAATGCTTCCAATCCAATGTATCTATCCTACTTTCCAAAACGCCTGGATATTAATCTCTACAATGTGTGTCCCAGCGGTGTTGCAGACTCACTCACCCCTCCCCGCTCCTCTCCCCTCGCCATATATGGTTTGAGCGGATATGTGGACAACTCGTTTCAGTCAGCGGAAAGCCCGAGTGACGAGGGCGGTTCCGAGAGCCATATATGGTGCCCTTGGAAACTCCCGGCCCCCGTTTCCCTTCCGCTTTCCCCGCAGGTAGAATACCAAATCCGGCTCTCTCGCAGGAAGGAAACTTACATTTTTTTGTCAGCCCTACATGGAGGTTGCAATGAAGGGGAAGCGCAAGGAACTGCAGGTGCTGGAACCCCTGAGTAAAAACGCAGAGTGCTGGAGTGACGAGAGTTTTGGCTTAAGTGTCAACTCTCTGTGTCAGGGTCCCGACTCGAAACGTCAACAACCCCTTTTCTCCAGCGATGCTGCCAAATCTGAGAACATAGATAGGTGACGTTTCAGATCGAGACTTCTTCTGAGGACAGATCCATGTTCCCCAGAGATGCTGTCTGACCCGCTGAGTTACTCCAGCACTTTGTGTCTATTGTTGCAGAAACAAGGAACTGCAGATGCTGGTTTACCAAGGAAAGACACAAAGTGCTGGAGTAACTCAGTGGGTCAGACAACATCTCTGGAGAACATGGCAGTAACAAGGAACTGCAGATGCTGGTTTACCAAGGAAAGACACAAAGTGCTGGAGTAACTCAGTGGGTCAGACAACATCTCTGGAGAACATGGCAGTAACAAGGAACTGCAGATGCTGGTTTACCAAGGAAAGACACAAAGCGCTGGAGTAACTCAGTGGGTCAGACAACATCTCTGGAGAACATGGCAGTAACAAGGAACTGCAGATGCTGGTTTACCAAGGAAAGACACAAAGTGCTGGAGTAACTCAGTGGGTCAGACAACATCTCTGGGGAACATGGATCTGTTCTCAGAAGAAGAGCCTCGATCTGAAACGTCACCTATCTATGTTCTCCAGAGATGCTGCCTGACCCACTGAGTTACTCCAGCACTCTGCGTCTTTCCTTGGATAGGGAAGGTTCTGGATTCTTCAGGCTAATTGTAAGGGGAGGAGAAAGAAAGCCGGGGGAGAGGTGAGACAGGACAACGTCTGACAGGTGGATGAGAGGCACAAAATGCTGGAGTAACTCAACAGGTCAGGCAGCAACTCTGGGGAGAAGGAATGGGTGACGCTTCAGGTCAAGGCCCTTCCTCAGACTGAGAGTCAGGGGAGAGGGAAACTAGAGATATGGAGCATGCTGCTTTCCCTCTGAGTTATTCCAACAATTTGTGCCTTTCTTCAATGTGAGCCAGCAGTTCCTTCCTGCACAGGTAATAGGTGGACACAGACAAGGGAGGCTTTGATAGGCAGGTGGCTGGACCAAAGGTCAGGTAGCATCTCTGGAGAACATGGATAGGTGACATTTCACAGAGTGCTGGAATAACTCAGCGGGTCAGGCAGCATCTCTGGAGAACATGGATAGGTGACGTTTCACAGAGTGCTGGAATAACTCAGCGGGTCAGGCAGCATCTCTGGAGAACATGGATAGGTGACGTTTCACAGAGTGCTGGAGTAACTCAGCGGGTCAGGCAGCATCTGTGGAGAACATGGATAGGTGACGTTTCACAGAGTGCTGGAGTAACTCAGCGGGTCAGGCAGCATCTGTGGAGAACATGGATAGGTGACGTTTCACAGAGTGCTAGAGTAACTCAGCGGGTCAGGCAGCATCTCTGGAGAACATGGATAGGTGACGTTTCAGGTCGTGCTATTGTTGCAGTGGGGAGAAGGCTGGAAAAGAGAGGTGTGGGTGGGACAATGAATGGTGTATACAGGAGCAAGTGAATGGTGGATACAGGTGAGGACACAAGATGATCTTATAGAAACTTACAAAATTCTTAAGGGGTTGGACAGGCTAGATGCAGGAAGATTGTTCCCGATGTTGGGGAAGTCCAGAACAAAGGGTCACAGTTTAAGGATAAGGGGGAAATCTTTTAGGACCGAGATGAAGAAAACATTTTTCACACAGAGAGTGGTGAATCTCTGGAATTATCTGCCACAGAAGGTAGTTGAGGCCAGTTAATTGGCTATATTTAAGAGGGAGTTAGATGTGGCCCTTGTGGCTAAAGGGATCAGGGGGTATGGAGAGAAGGCAGGTACAGGATACTGAGTTGGATGATCAGTCTTGATCATATTGAATGGCGGTGCAGGCTCGAAGGGCCGAATAGCCTACTCCTGCACCTATTTTCTATGTTTCTATGTTTCTATGAGGAAGTGGGTGGTCCGGAGATTACAAACTCCCACCTGTGATAAGGCCAAACAAAACGTTCCACAGTTGCTGGAAATCTGAGCAGAAATACTATCTGGAGTAGTTTAGTTTAGTTTAGTATAGAGATACAGCTCAGAAACAGGCAAAAGTTTGCTGGGCTGAAGGGCCAGCGATCCCCGTGCACTAGCACGCCAGGGGCGATTTACAATTCTTACCGAAGTCAATTAACCTGCAACCTTGTAGTATTTGGAGTGTGGGAGGAAACCGGAGATCCTGGAGAAAACCCACGCAGGTCACGGGGAGAACGTGCAAACTCCATACAGACAGCACCCGCAGTCAGGATCGAAGCCGGGTCCCTGGCGCTGTGAGGCAGCAGCTCTACCGCTGCGCCACCATGGAAATACTCATCACGTCAGGCAGCTTTTGTGGAGAGAGGAAGAATAAGAGATAAAGTTACAGTCGATGGCCTTCGGAGTATTCCCCACAGATGCTGCCAGATCTACTGATTATTTCCAGAATTCCCCATATTTATGATAATTTCCGTGATAATCTCAAAGAGAGGTATAAAATCACGAGGGGGGTTGTTAGCGTGAAGGCACAATAGACAATAGGTGCAGGAGGAGGCCATTTGGCCCTTCGAGCCAGCACCGCCATTCAATGTGATCATGGCTGATCATCCCCAATCAGTACCCAAGGTAGGGGGATCAAGAACCAGAGCACATACTTTTTTCATGTTCTCCAGAGATTATCCTAATCCCATTTTCCTGCCTTCTCCCCATAACCCTTGACACCCGTTCTAATAATAATAATAATGGATGGGATTTATATAGCGCCTTTCTAATACTCAAGGCGCTTTACATCGCATTATTCATTCACTCCTCAGTCACACTCGGTGGTGGTAAGCTACTTCTGTAGCCACAGCTGACCTGGGGCAGACTGACGGAAGCGTGGCTGCCAATCTGCGCCTACGGCCCCTCCGACCACCACCAATCACTCACACACATTCACACACATTCACACACAGGCAAAGGTGGGTGAAGTGTCTTGCCCAAGGACACAACGACACAACGACTAATCAAGAACTTGTCTACCTCTGCCTTAAAAATATCCACTGACTTGGCCTCCACAGCCCTCTGTGGCAATGAGTTCCACAGATTAACTACCCTCTGACTGAAGAAGTTCCTCCTCATCTCCTTTCTAATGAACACAGCGAGCCCTACCTCGCCTCGCCAGGAGTTGGAGCCACTAACTTCAGCGACTAGTTTTAGAGAGAGGAGCTGAGCTTTGTGTGTGTTTGTTATCGAAGCTGAAACACTCGTCATGTGACGGGAACGCTGCTCCCGGATGAGAGAGGGAGGGAGGGAGAGAGAGAGGGAGTGGGACAGACAGAGAGAGGGAGAGAGAGAAAGAGGGGGTGAGAGAGAGGGAGAGAGAGAGGGAGTGGGAGAGAGAGAGGGGAGAGAAAGAGGGGGAGAGAGAGAGGGAGTGGGACAGAGACAGAGAGAGAGGGGAGAGAAAGAGGGAGAGAGAGAGGGAGAGAGAGAGGGTGGGAGAGAGAAAGAGAGAGAAAGAGAGAGTGGGAGACACAGATAGAGAGATAGAGAGAGAGGGGGGGGGAGAGAGGGGAGAGAGAAAGAGGGAGGGAGAGGGGGAGAAGGAGACAGAGAGAGAGGGGGAGATAGAAAGAAGGGGAGAGGCATACAGAGAGAGGGGAAGAGGGAGGGAAGGGGGGAAAGAGGGAGAGGGAGAGAGAGACTGAGTGTGAGATCAAGTGATCTGTGGAGCGGCCACCATGTCTCTGGACGACCCTTTCTTTGTAGTGAAGGGGTGAGTTGCCAACCAAATAAACCCCCTTCCCTTCTCCTCTCTGTGAGGGCGCGCTGACCGCCCAGCCTTTGCTATTCCTACAAAAAGATCATCTCTATCCTACTTGATTCCTATTCTGATCAACTGTTGTCTCTGTTTCTCGTAACACTTAAACTGTGAGGCTATTTTTCTTCTCTGTGAGGTTCTCCCACCTCCCCGTTCTCACCCGCCCGTGGAGTTTGCAGGGTTTCACCCTGCCACAGAGTGGGGAGGAGGGTTTTTCTGCAAGATAAAAATAATCGGAGCCGGTTAGACAAATAACAAATCTCAAGGCGAGTCGAAGCACGCCAGACGTTTCCTTTGCTCCAGCTGGTGTTAGCAATTCAACAATGACCAGATATCTTTAAAAGTTGCATTCACAGGTTGGTTGTTTTTTTGCAACAGTTTGGGGCAGGTAAATAACACCGCCGCAGGTACCAAAAACCCACACCTGGGACAGGTACATAGACGGATAGGAAAGGTTTAAAGTGACATGTGGGTCAGTGGGACAAGCTGAGAAATGCAACACTGTGGTGCAGCTGGTACAGCTGCTGCCTCACAGTGCTGGGCACCCGCATTTGGTCCTGACCTCCAGTGCTGTCTGTGTGGAGTTTGCACGTTCTGGTCGACTTGGACAATCTGGGCCGAAGGGCCTATCTCCTTGCACGATGACTCCATGATATGGGGCATCTTGGTCGACATGGGCGAGCTGGGCCGAAGGGCCTGTTTCCGAGCTCAATGACTCCATGATATGGGTGAGCATGGATAAGTTGGGCTGAAGGGCCTGTTACCCTGCTGCATGATTCCATGAGATTGGGCCCTTTGGTCAGCATGGGTAAGTTGGGCAAAGATAGATCAGGCATGTACAGACTCAACGGGCCGAATGGCCTAATTCTGCTCCGATGTCATGATATGTCATGTTGTGATTGAGTAGGTTCACGAGATTGATCCCTGGGATGGCGGGACTGTCCTATGAGGAAAGATTGAAAAGACTAGGCTTGTATTCACTTTAGCTTAGAAGGATGAGGGGGTGTTTTATAGAAACATATAAAATTATAAAAGGACTGGACAAGCTAGATGCAGGAAAAATGTTCCCAATGTTGGGCGAGTCCAGAACCAGGGGCCACAGTCTTAGAATAAAGGGGAGGTCATTTAAGACTGAGGTGAGAAAAAAACATTTTCACCCACAGAGTTGTGAATTTGTGGAATTCCCTGCCACAGAGGCCAAATCACTGGATGGATTTAAGAGAGAGTTAGATAGAGCTCTGGGGGCTAGTGGAGTCAAGGGATATGGATTGGGGACGATCAGCCATGATCACAATGAATGGCGGTGCTGGCTCGAAGGGCCAAATGGCCTCCTCCTGCACCTATTTTCTATGTTTCTGTGATACCATGATGGAGCACAAAGCCCGTTGAGTTGGCACTGACATCAAGCATCCATTTTCACTGATCCCATTTAATGTTCCCCATCACCTCCATGGAAGCCCCAATAGTGTTGTTCCATAGAGAAGCTCTCCCTTTATCCTGCGGTTAGAATGACTCATGCTACCGGGATACCTCTGACCCTCCGTCACAGTTTAGTTTAGAGATACAGCACAGAAACAGGCCCTTCAGCCCACCGAGTCCCCACCGACCTGCGATCACCCGTTCACACTAGTTTGATGTTATCCCATGGGGAGTGTGTAGGGGCGGTGAGGTGTGGGAGGGGAGGTGTGGGGCGGTGGGAGGGGAGGGGAGGTGTGGGGCGGTGGGAGGGGAGGGGAGGTATGGGGCGAGGGGAGGGGAGGGGACGGTGCATCTGATGTGCCTGCTTTGTGCCACAGGGAGGTGCAGAAGGCGGTGAACTCTGCGCGGGGGCTGTACCAGCGATGGTGTGAGCTGCTGCAGGACACGCACAGTGTGGGCAAGGAGGAGTATGACTGGACCACCAATGAGCTTCGCAACAGCCTGCGCAGCATCGAGTGGGATCTGGAGGACCTGGACGAGACCATCGATATCCTCCACAGTCCCCCCCCCCCCCCCCCCCCCCCCCCACTACTCACTCCCCCCCCCACCCGCACCTCCATTCCCCAACTACCCCACTCCTCATCCCACCCCTCCCCATGACGAGACCATCAATATCCTCCACAGTCTTGCCTCCCCACGCTGCATTTCCCCATCCCCACCCCCCTCCATGTCCAACTTTACCATCCCCCCCCAAACCCACTCCCCCACCGCCCCCCCCCCCCAAGCCCACTCTCCCATCCCTCCCCCCAAACCCACTCCCCCACCCCAAGCCCACTCCCCCCACCCCCGTCCAACTACCCCATCCCCCCCAACCTACTCCCCCACCCACCCCAAGCCCACTTTCCCATCCCCCCCAAGCCCACTCCCCCACCCCCCCCCAAAGTCCAACTTCCCACCACCATTCCACTCCCCATCCACACAACACATTCCACCCGCCTCTCCCCACTCTCAACTCCTCACTCCCCACCCCCTCACCCCCACGCGCAGGGCCCACTCCATACCCCACCCTTCCACTCCCCCTCTCCCTCTTGCCCACCCCCCCCCCCCCCCCCCCCGCCCCTACCCCTGCTCCCAGCTTGGACCCGGTGGGCCGAAGGGCCTGTTTCCACACTGTATCTCTGAACTAAACTAAGGTAAGTTGACCGCTAGGGCATAAACCTGGTCACAATCTCTTGCTGACTTGCCCAGTATTCTGCAGGACACTGGTCTCCCTCTCTCTCTCTCTCTCTCTCTCCCCACTTTTCCTGGATTTTTATTCCTCCTTAATCCTCGTGAACGCATTGTGGAATCGAACCCTCGCAAGTTCAAGATTGAGCCGGGGGAGCTGTTTGAAAGGAAGGCGTTTGTTGTGCAGACCAGGCAGACGGTGAAGGTAGGCTGGACCACAACAACACCATCTACATTGTATAAGTGTCTACTAATAGACAATAGGTGCAGGAGTAGGCCATTCAGCCCCTTGAGCCAGCACCTGCCATTCAATATGATCATGGCTGATCACCCCCAATCAGTACCCCGTTCCTGCCTTCTCCCCATATCCCCTGACTCCGCTATCTTTCAGAGCTCTATCTAACTCTCTCTTGAAAGCATCCAGAGAACCAGCCTCCACCGCCCTATGAGACAGATTCACAACTCTGTGTGAAAAAGTGTTTCCTCGTCTCAGTTCTAAATGGCCAATCCCTTATTCTTAAACTATGGCCCCTGGATCTGAACTCCCCCAACATCAGGAACATGTTTCCTGCCTCTAGCGTGTCCAAACCCTTAGCAGGTCTGAAGAAGGGTTTCGGACCGAAACGTTGCCTATTTCCTTCGCTCCATAGATGCTGCCGCACCTGCTGAGTTTCTCCAGCACTTTTGTCTACCTTAGCAATCTTCTATGTTTCAATAAGATACCCTCTCATCCTTCTAAATTCCAGAGTGTACAAGCCCAGCTGCTCCATTCTTTCGACATATGACAGTCCTGTCAGCTCAGGAATTAACCATGTGAACCTACGCTGCACTCCCTCAATAGCAAGGACTATGGATTGTGTAAGAAGGAACTGCAGATGCTGGTTTAAATCGAAAATAGACATAAAATGCTGGAGTAACTCAGCGGGACAGGCAGCGTCTCTGAAGGGAAAGAATGGGTGATGTTTCAGGTCGAGACCCTTCTTGATTAATCTTGCTCAGTCTGAAGAAGGGTCTCGACTCGAAACGTCACCCATTCCTTCTCTCCAGAGATGCTGCCTGACCCACTGAGTTACTCCAGCATTTTGTGTCTACAATTTAAACCAGCATCTGCAGTTCCTTCTTACACTATACATTCCTGTATGTGTAAACATGCATAAAGAATTTCATGGTGCAGCTGCAAGTGTGACAAATAAAAGTATAATTGAACTATTGAATCAAGCTGTCTACAGTGGGCAGGTAAATAAAGGTACAACCTGGAATATTGGCTCAGGGAGGGAGTGGTGAGATGGCAGAGATTAGAGACATTGGTTTGAGAAACAAATATCTGGAGGAACTCAGCGGGTCAGGCAGCATTGTGGATGGAAGGTGGCGATGGTTTGGGTCAGGATCCTTCTTCAGACTTGAACCAGCGTCCGACCATTTCCCTCCACAGATGCTGCCTGGGCCGCGGAGTATCTCCAGCTGTTACACTTCCAGCATCTGTAGCCTTGTGACCCCTGAGAAATTGGTTTGTTGTTGTATTGTATTGTATTGTATTCAAATTGTATTGTATTCAAATTTATTGTCATTGTCTCAGTTAGAGACAACGAAATGAATTTCCCTTACAGGCAGTATCATAAAAATAAAAATAAATAAATAATAATAAATAATAAAACATATTGATCACAGCATATTGATCACAGCCATGGTCACAGGCCGGCTGGTAAAAGGAGAGAGATAGAGAGAGAGTGGGAGGGAGGGAGGGGGAGAGAGAGGGGGCGAAAGTGAGAGAGAGGGGGTGAGAGAGGGGGTGAGAGAGGGGGGAGGGGGAGAGGGGGTGAGGGGGGGAAGAGGGAGAGTGCCACAAGAGCAGATAAAATGTATTGTAAGCAATTTTGTGCTCCATATCTGAGGAAGGATGTGCTGGCGCTGGAGAGGGTCCGGAGGAGGTTTACGAGCAAGATTCCAGGGATGACTGGGTTAACATACGATGAGCGTTTGACGGAACTGGGCCTGTACTCGCTGGAGCTTAGACGGATGAAAGTTGAAACTTACCGAATAGTGAAATCTCTGGATAGAGTGGATGTGGAGGCCAAGTCAATGGATATTTTTAAGGCAGTGATAGGTAGATTCTTGATTAGTACGGGTGTCAGGGGTTATGGGGAGAAGGCAGGAGTATGGGGTTAGGAGGGAGAGACAGATCAGCCATGATTGAATGGCGGAGGAGACTTGATAGACTGATTCTGCTCCAATCACTTATAAACTGTGACTCTTTGTGGAGTTAATAGGGGGATTAAATGTGGTACCGACCTGAAACATCACCTATTCATGTTCTCCAGAGATAATACCTGACCTGCTGAGTTACTCCAGCTCTATGTGGCATTAAACGTGGTGGGAGTGGGTTCCAGAGAATCAGTAAAACTTTAATTCCAGAGGCCCCAACTTTAATATGTGGAGCCGGACATAAGTTAGCAGCGAGGTTTGTGATTCTCCCAATTCAGTGATACTTTATTGTTAAGTAGCTAGGTACAGTGAAATGCTTTGTGCTTGCAGCCAACCCAGTATAATTAATCAACCACACCTCACGTAGGCAGTACACAAGAGTAGCCATGTTTCTGGCAGTGACAAAGCTACATCAAGTTAATCGGACAGTCCTATCTTCTGCTCACATTGGCAATCCAGGCCTGTCACTACTCGTGGCAGCAGGAGGCCCTCCCCCCCCACCAGGCCCCCCCCACCCATCTTGGTGGACCCCCAAGTTCCTTCGCTCCGTAGATGCTGCCTCACCTGCTGAGTTTCTCCAGCATTTTTAATCCACCTCCCAATGGTCATTTCTCCCTTCTGTCTTGGCAGGAAATGAAAGACCACGTTTCCAGTCCTTCTGGTGTGACGTTTGCTGAGAGGAATGAAGGAGAGGTGAGTTGATTTGTATCCCACCCCCCTCTCTGTTGAATCCATGGGGCAGTGATAGTGACCCTGGTTCGATCCTGACTTCAGGTGCTGTCTGTGCAGAGTTTGCACGTTCTCCCTGTGACCACGTGGGGTTTCTCCGGGTGCTCCGGTTTCCTCCCACACTCCAAACACGTGCAGGTTTGTAGGTTAATTGGCTTCAGTAAAAATAGTGAGTAGGATGGAACCAATGAATGGGTAATGGATGCGTGACGAAGGCTTGTGGGGCTTAAGGGCCTGTTTTCACGCTGTATCTCTAAACTATACTGAACTCCACAAATTAACCTAAAAAAGCCCGCACGCCTTTGGGACGTGGGAGGAAACCGGAGCTTCAAGAGGAAGCCTACGCAGTCACAGGGGGAACATGCGAACTCCGCACAGGCAGCAGCGGAGGTCAGGGTCGACCCTGTGTCTCTGGCAACCTGTGTGAGGCAGCAGCACTACCAGCCGCGCCGCCCTGCCGCCCATTGATGTGCTGTTGTTGTTGTTGCTGCTGCAGAACCTGTTTGTAGGGATGGACCCCCTGCGGAAGCCCACGGATCAATATATACGCCTGGACCAGGAGGTGGAGACGGCTAACAGCCCATACATAGAGGACCAGCGGGCACAGCAGAGGGTATGTACCTGGAGTATGTCCCCATTGGATGGAAGAGGCAGGAGGGAGGGTGCACGTGAGTGAGAGAGTTGTGAATTTGTGGAATTCCCTGCCACAAAGGGCAGTGGAGGCCAAGTCACTGGATGGATTTAAGAGAGAGTTAGATAGAGCTCTAGGGGCTAGTGGAGTCAAGGGATATGGGGAGAAGGCAAGCACGGGTTATTGATAGGGGACGATCAGCCATGATCACAATGAATGGGGGTGCTGGCTCGAAGAGCCGAATGGCCTCCTCCTGCACCTATTTTCTATGAAAGACTATTTTTTTTAACCCCGTTCACATGTCCTAAGGTGTTTCAGTAGAACAGCTAAAATATCGGACTCCAATCTCCAAGGCTTGAGCAAGAGGTGTGGAGCTCTGGGTTCAAGCAGCTGAAAGCACAGCCATCAACGGTGGAGGGATGGGGAAATATGAACCATGTGGTGCTAATGGAATCATACAGTGTGGAAACAGGCCCTTCGGCCCATCTTGCCCACACTGACCGAGGTACCCCATCTGAACTAGTCCCACCTGTCCGCATTTGGCCCATATTTCTCTAAACCCTCCCTATCCGCTTACCTGTCCAAATGTTATTTAGAAAGGTTCCCATCCAAAACGCCACCTTTTTTTCCAGCGATTCTGCCTGACCTGCTGAGTAAAGGGCCTGTCCCACTTTCACGACCTCTGCCGAGTTTTCCCTTGACACGTACTCGCAGCATGGTCGTCACGAGGTCGTAGGTAGGTTGTGATGCTAGTCGTAGGTACTCGTGGCATCAAGTAGGTCGGGGTGTTTTTTCAACATTTTTTCACCCAGAGAGTTGCGAATTTGTGGAATTCCCTGCCACAGAGGGCAGTGGAGGCCAAGTCACTGGATGGGTTTAAGAGAGAGTTAGATAGAGCTCTAGGGGCTAGTGGAATCAAGGGATATGGGGAGAAGGCAGGCACGGGTTATTGATTGTGGACGATCAGCCATGATCACAATGAATGGCGGTGCTGGTTCGAAGGGCCGAATGGCCTCCTCCTGCACTGTTTTCTATGTTTCTATATAAAGCAGTGATTGATTAGGAAGAGTGTCAGCAGTTATGGGGCGAAGGCTGGAGATCGGGGTTGAGAGGGAAAGATAGATGAGCTATGATTGAATGTTGTGGGGGAGGTTGTGTGGTAACTTGACCATTGCTCTCTGTGCAGCTAATATCAGATCAACAAGACCAACAGCTGGAACTGGTGTCTGGAGGCATTGGAGTCCTCAAGAACATGTCGGGCCGGATAGGCGATGTGCTGGATGAACAGGCAGTGTAAGTAATAAAGGCACTGAGGTCTAATCAAATAAAGGGCCTGTCCCACTCGGCAATTTTTTCGGCGACAGCCGGCATCATAGACTGACGTATCAGGTCACCGAAAAAGCACGGCGTGTTGTTTCAAGTGTTGCAACATTTTTTTTTTCCGCCGCTGGATATTGAGATGTTCAAAATCCTTTGGCGACCCTGATATGACGCCGGCAGTCGCTGAAAAAAACCACCAAGTGGGACAGGCCCGACGACAGATGGCACAATGGGCTAAGTGTTCGGCTGGCGACCGGAAGGTGGCCGGTTCGAATCCCGCTTGGAGTGCATACTGTCGTTGTGTCCTTGGGCAAGACACTTCACCCACCTTTGCCTGTGTGTGAATGTGTGTGAATGTGTGTGAGTGATTGGTGGTGGTCGGAGGGGCCGTAGGCGCAGATTGGCAGCCACGCTTCCGTCAGTCTGCCCCAGGGCAGCTGTGGCTACAGAAGTAGCTTACCACCACCGAGTGTGACTGAGGAGTGAATGAATAATGCGATGTAAAGCGCCTTGAGTATTAGAAAGGCGCTATATAAATCCCATCCATTATTATTATTATTAAATGCTCAGCAACATCCCACCCATCAAATTCTATCCACGGACTGATTAGTGAGTGAGATGAGGGTTTGCAGGTTAATTGGCCCTCTGCAAATTGCCCTTAGTGTGTGAGGAGTGGATGTGAAATTGGGATGGCTTCAAACTAGTGTGAACGGGTGATCGATGGTCAGGGTGGGCCGAAGGGCCTGTTTCCGCGCTGTATCTCTAAACTAAACTAAAACAAAAAATCATACAGCAGACCTCTCACCTTGGCAGTACACAAGAGTCGCTGTGTCTCTGGCGCTGTCAAAGATATAAATGTTCTATCTTCTGCCTGCCGCTGCATGTGGCACCCCACTTCTGGGTCTCCCCTCCATTCTTGGTGGCCCCCCAATGTCCCCCCCCCCCTTCATGCTCGGCACCCCCCCCTTCTTTGAAGCTGGCGGCTCAATCCAGAGGTGTACCATCCTCAGGGACAGATGTATCCCGTTGCATCTAATCCTCAGTGGGTCAGGCAGCATCTGTGAAGAGAACAGACAGAACGTTCTCTCCACAGATGCTGCCTGACACGCTGAGTTCCTCTAGCGCTTTGTGCGGTTTTTTGCTCCAGATTCCAGCATCTGCAGTCTCGTGCGTCTACATCTGATCCTCGCTTCTCTCTCCCCTGACTCTATAAGTCTGAAGAAGGGTCTCGACACAAAACGTCACCCATTCCTTCTCTCCAGTGATGCCCCTGTCCCACTTAGGAAACCTCTGGAGACTTTGCGCCCCACCCAAGGGTTCCCGTGCGGTTCCCGGAGGTTTTTGTCAGTCTCCCCTACCTGCAACCTCCGGCAACCACCTGCAACCTCCAGGAACCGCAGGGAAACCTTGGGTGGGGCGCAAAGTCTCCAGAGGTTTCCGTTCAGGTTTCCTAAGTGGGACAGGGGCACAACTCCAGCTTTTTGTGTCAGTCTTCTGACCCTCATTTGCTTCCCTGTTGCAGGATGCTGGATGAATTTTCCCATGAGATGGACAACACACACTCCCATATGGACAGCACAATGAAGAAATTAGCCAAAGTTTCTCACATAACCAATGGTAAGTGGTAAAGATTGGGTCGACTGGGCTTGTATTCACTTAGAAGGATGAGAGGATATCTTATAGAAACATAAAAAATTCTTAAGGGATTGGACAGGCTAGGTGCAGGAAAAATGTTCCCCATGTTGGAGGAGTCCAGAACCAGGGGTTCTAACCACAGTTTAAGAATAAGGGGTGGACCATTTAGGACTGAGATGAGGAAAAACCTTTTTTACCCAGAGGGTTGTGAATCTGTGGAATTCTCTGCCACAGAAGGCAGTGGAGGCCAATTCACTGGATGTATTCAACACCGAGTAAAAAGTAACCATTTTTTTCATCACGAGTATTATTTATATAATTTTACCCGTGGACATTTTTCACGGTGTTGAAAAAACGTCACGAGTTTACCGGATTTCCCCGAGTACCTACCGCTACTCATACGAGCCGCTACGGGACATCCACGAACCCGCTACGGGCATTCTCCGAGTTCGAATCAGGGGAAAACTCGGAAGAACTCTTGAATCACCACGCACAGTGGGACAGGCCCTTAAGACAGTAACTCTACCGCTGCACCACCGTGCCACCTTGTACCTGGTACTTGTTCGTGGACCAACACTAACAGTGAGCCGCATAGCAAAGTTGCTGCATTACAGCGCCAGAGACCCGGCTTCGATCCTGACCGCGGGTGCTGTCTGTACGGAGTTTGTACGTTCTCCCCGTGGCCCGCGTGGGTTTACTCCGGGTGCTCTGGATTCCTCCCACACTACAAAGACGTAGGTTAATTGTCTTGGTGAAGTTGTAAACAGTCCCGAGTATGTAGGATAGTGCTAGTGTGCGGGGATCGCTGGTCGGTGCGGACTCGGTGGGCCAAAGGGCCTGTTTCTGCGCTGTTTCTCTAAAGTAAACTAAACTAACCATTGCTCCCTCTGGTTTGGCAGCTCGCCGGCAGTGGTGTGTGATCATCTCACTCCTTGTCATCCTTGTTGTGGTCCTGGTCCTGATATTCACCCTGTGACCGGCGGGTTGCAGCTTTGACTTTGGTATTAAACGGGATGGATTGGGGGTGGGGGGGGGGGTGGGGGTTTGTTGGCTGCGTGAGAACGGTGGGCAGCTGGAAGACATCTGTGCCGGCAGATTGGGAGCGACGTGCGCGGAGTCCAGTCCAGTCGGTGGCAGGACAACGGCCCATTTGTCTACAACAACGCAGTCTGAAAATACATTGCCAAACCTGACCAAAATACATGACCAAACTTGCTGTGCTATGGCAGAAGAGCAAGGTATGTAAAGAATCGACTTAAAAAGAAAAGTCACTTGTAGAGTGTAGAATATGTATTATGGACACAGGGTAGTTAGTATCCTCCCTGTTGGTTGAAACATTATCTTCAATCGTTTTAATGCATTCAAATCTGTACAGTTGATGAAAGGACCCCACTCTGCCAGCCACTGGCCACACAGCGGTAGAGCTGCCAGAGACCCAGGTTCGATCCCGTCTACGGGTGCTGTCTATACGGAGTTTGTATGTTCTCCCTGTGACCGCGTGGGTTTTCTCCTGGTGCTCCGGTTTCCTCCCACACTCCAAAGACGTACAGGTTTTGTAGGCATATTGGCTTGGTAAAATTGTAAATTGTCCCTAGTGTGCGTGTGGGATAGTGTTAGTGTGCGGGGATCACAGGTCTGCGCGGACTCGATGGGCCGAAGGGCCCGTTTCCACGCTGCATCATTGTGCTAACAAGTGTGCCTTAAATTCTAAAGCCAGATTTCTACAGGTGCCCCTTACCAAAGGAAGGATTGGGGGAATTGGGGCAAGAGTGATTGTGATAGGTCTGGACACTGGTGTGGGTCAAGCATGCAGACTGGAGATCCAGTCTCATAAGGAATTGGAGTGGAATTAGGCCATTCGGCCCATCAAGTCTATTCCACTATTCAATCATGGCCGATCTATCTCTCCCTCCTAACCTCATTCTCCAGCCTTCTCCCCATAACCTCTGACAGTAGTGGTCAGCTGTGCCTTACTCTGTCCGCTCTCGATCAAGTCTGACTCCAAAGTGGAAGAGTTTCTCTTCTGGACACAAGGGGCCTTGTATTTCTTCTAGCTTCACATGGTTGCGAGTAGCAAACTTGCTCCACAGTGCTCAATGTAAATAACTACGCTGACATTCCCGTTTGTTGCTGAGATGTTGTAGCTCTGAACAATGAAATTTCTCAATTAGACTCCAGCTGCTCTCCCAAGCACAGGTTTAAAAGTCCCATGGGTTTATTAGTGCGGGTCAGTGGAGTAGCTGCCTCCCAACACCAGAGACCCGGCCGGGTTTGATTCCATTCATCAAGTGTAGAATCAGCCAACAGAGCTTTGCACTGCAGTTTGGCACAGTGGTAGAGCTGCTGGAGGTGATCGATCGACCCAGGTTCGATTCCGACAATGTGTGCCTTCTGCGTGGAGTTTGTATGTTCTCCCTGGATGCTCCAGTTTCCGCCCACGTTCCAAAGATGTGCAGGTTTGTCGATTAGTTGACCCTGTAAATTGCCCCGAGTGCAGCGAATAGACAGGAAGATGGGATAACATAGAAGTCGTGTGAACGGGTGATCAATGGTCGGCATGGACTCACTGGGCCGAAGGACCTGTTTCCAGGCTGCATCTTTGATTAACTTTGAAGAGCCTGGTTGTTCTCCTGTGTCCTTGAAAAGTACCTAAGACAGAGTCGCAGTTTGGGAGTGCAAAGCAAGCATCTCTGACTGATCCCTGCCTTGCACCCCCACACATTCACTTACCTCAGCCTTCAGCGAATTAAGAGCCAACTTCTGCCTCTACACGAGTTGGAGAGAGGTTTATTAAAAAAAAAAAAATGGTATTTACATCTGCATTTCTGCTGCACTCTGTAAGGAATGGGAAACACAGCCAAGAGCACTTTCTATGCTGTTCAATCTTCTGAAGATTCAGCTCTCCCAGCCTCCACGACACAAAGAACATGATCAAATGGTACAAATTAGCAACACTTTATTTCATTGTGTATAGATGCCAAGTAAGTTAGTACTATTATTTTTGTACATGTTAACCTGCGCATCGTTTTCAGTATATATTTGCTTCTTCTTGCTTTTACAATAGCTTTTTTTCTCCCAAACATTTAAATTATGTCAAAAATTCTTCGGCTAAGTTTGTGGGAATAAAAGTAATTTAAAATAAACCAGTGTCTTACTCCCATTGTCTTTAAACGACGGCAGCAGAGTTTGAGCAGTGGAGTGCTGTTCAGTTAAAAAGGTTCCAAATCAGATACCAGAATGACAGATATCAGAACAGCACCTCATATTTCACTTGGGTAGCTTACACCCCAGCGGTATGAACATTGACTTCTCCAACTTTAAGCAGCCCTTGCTGCCCCTCGCTCTATCTCCTCTCCCTTCTCCGACCAGTCTTACTGCCTCCGACTACATTTTATCTCTGTACCGCCCACTCCCTTGACATCAGTCTGAAGAAGGGTCTCGACCCGAAACGTCACCTCTTCCTTCTCACCAGTGATGCTGCCTGTCCCGCTGAGTTACTGCAGCAATTTGTGTCCATTTCCAAATCAGATAGTTGGGTGGATGAGCAGTTGGACGTTATTTGGCCAGGTTAGGAATGTCACAAGATCCTGTTCTCACCTGACAAGAATCACTGGGGAATAAGTCAGCACAGGACTTCTCATCTTGTCCAAACAGGAGGACCACTTGCAATGTTCCAATTAATTCAACACTGAAAACCCTTCTGGTAACCATAATTTAAAAGGGCCACCATTTGGGGAATTACTCCTGGTTAATATGGAACTTTTTAGCAAGATCAGTGATTCTAGCGAACGTATGCTTGCAATTTCAATCTGTTTGACTCTATGCTAAAGAATCCTTCAAATTCTCCACCTTTGTTATAATCAGGATGTGATCATTCTATTTGTGGAATTCCCTGCCACAGAGGGCAGTGGAGGTCAAATCACTGGATGAATTTAAGAGAGGGTTAGATAGAGCTCTAGGGGCTAGTGGAATCAAGGGATATGGGGAGAAGGCAGGCACGGGTTATTGATTGGGGACGATCAGCCATGACCACAATGAATGGCGGTGCTGGCTCGATGTTTCTACGACCCTGGGGTATTTTGCTGGGTTGAAAGTGCGGGATTAATGGAAGCCATTTTAGCAAAGATACCCCTATTAGCTTCGAGCTTAGACAGCAAGTAACCAAGCAAGAAGGAAAAAATTGTCTTTTTAATAGTCACAGGCTATGTGATACACAATCTTTACAGGTATCAGTCATTATAAGCAGCAGCTGGAAAAAAAATTATGCACAAGTATTTTGTACAAAACTGTTATTATGATGTTAAAAATGCATATCTGCATGAACAGATGACACTGATATACATGTAAGGCAACAGCAACAAGCCATCGGCAAAGAATCTGGACGTATGACAACCTCTGCCCCCCCACCTCTGAACTACATTTAAATCAACAGTAGTGAAGCCAAATAATAACTATATATACACATATTAGCCTAAAAATGCTTCTTAAATTATTTTGCTTAAAGTAGCTGGGGAAAAAAAAGACACCTTTCCTTAGAGATTGCAGGTAAAAGTGCAGGCGAATTGCTTTTGTCAGGTGAGAGAGAGGTTTATGATAACAGAGGTGGGTTTTCCTGGATGGCCAAACTGCAGGTTCGGACACACTTTAAACCCATTGTGGTTCAGTTTGTCTGAGCTCATCATCCACAGGGCAGTGTACAAAAGCATACTCTCAATAACTGGAATCTCAAAAGCAAGGCAATTTGTATATGGGGGGGGGGGGGGACAGCCGATAATTGATGCTCGCATGAAAGCTGTATTTTGCTTCCTGCCATTGCCCCATTATCCAAAATACTGATGGCTTGTTTGGCTTTACATTCTTATCCCATTGGTAATTTGCTCCCAGCGCCGTGCACACCCCCAGCCCGAATGTGGCACGATGATTATATTTGGTGTTTAGAGGCCAGGGCAGGTTACAGCTTGCCGTCGCGACTCCTAGTGCACTGCCTGAGCAAGTGGCTCTTCATGGCTGTGGGATAGCGAGCTCCATTGAGGAGAGCTTCAAACGGAAGCAGATTAAACATGCACCCAGCATTACAGTGAAACCACAGAATCTTAAGTCACAATGTACTTAATGGAGTTCCATCACTTCCCATTCACTTCATATAAAAAAAAAGATTTGGACTGTTTCAACCACTTCCCACTGAATGCCACTCTATAGGCCTCTGTCAATGAAGTAAGTGGCAGCCCAGTTATACCTTGATCAAGCAACTTAGCATTCATTACATACCTGCAAATCCTAACTGAATTCCCACACTGTGGTCAGTGCATTAGTCAGTAATCCTTTGCACGCTAATATGTTTGTATTTTGGTGCAAAAGTGTCCAGATTTGGATCCAATTGTAGCACCTGTTCTGAAGCATTGGATGGTCTTCAAGTGATTAGCTACATTGAGCATCACGGCAAAATGGTACATTCGTCTCATTGCCTTTCTGTGATGACTGCAGTTCACAAGGAAAATGAATAAAAAATCAACTAATAATTAATATCATGATACAACTCCTTTTAAAAAGTTGACCTAAACCGTTCCACATGGAGGAGGCTTCTACGATCTACACTGCTTCAGTGTGAGCATCGAACATTCCTACGCTGGGCTGCAATGGTTGGGCCTGGGGTAAAGTGGCTGTCTTACTCTTTAGCCCCAATTACATTCCCCCAAATGCAAACTAAGGGCACTTTACCCTCCACGAAAAACTCAAAATCGGCAAAGATTGAATGTGGGATCTCCCTCGCCATACAGGGACCGAAAAAATGCGAGAGTGGCGAGAATCGGCACGATATATTGGGTTTAGTTCATGGGTTTTTATTCTGCATTGCACGGGGCAGCATAACGACACATCCTTGACACACAGGAAGAGGCAAGCTCGCAGCTATCTTTAACTGGACCTCGCCCCACCTTGCTCTCTGCAAGGACTCCATTTCCTTCTCCCAATTTCTCTTGCTCCATCCCGTCTATTCTGGTGACAGCACCTTCCATGCCAGTGGTTCCAAAGAGTCTCTCCCCCACCCCCACCCTCAACTGTGGCCTCATGTCCATCTCGGTTGACAACAGTTCGTATCTGCACCCGCTTAATATCCTGCAAGTCAGCCCCCACATACTCTCTTCCCGCCTGCATGGAAGGAGCATGAACAGTCCTTGCCCCGATCCCTCACAACCTCTCAGCTAACATGAAAGGCCACGACCCAAATTTTTAACTGTGTTTATCTCCACGGATGCTGTTTTAGCTGCTTAGTTCAGCTTAGGTGGTAAAAGTAGAATCCCCTGCGAAGTAACTTGGTGTTACAGTTCTGCCTGCGTATTTAGTTGACCATATTTCTCCATGGTAGGACATACTCCTGGAAGTTTCACCAGATGACTTCTTGGTCCCATATTCCAGCCATCAGTTGCCTACCTGATCAGCGGACAACCCATTGAAGCCCTTCTGAACAAATGTTTCAAACGCCACGTGAAATGAATCTTTGATTTTTCTCCATTGCATTTACAACACCGAACAAACCCGTTGCTGAATTAATTAATTGTAACATTCTCACAGCTTTCTTGTCTCTAAGTTTACACCTCAAACAGCGTTAGAAGAATCTATTTAAAAAAGGGCAACGGTGAAGTAGGATGATATGATTGCAGAATATGTTTTTTAAAAAGGGACACATTCTTACGAAAGCACAAGTGATTAGATAAATAATTTGGGTAAATGTTGAAAGGTTACGTGATTGGTACAAACACCCTTACTAATGGTGAGAATCAATGGGTTAAAAACTCATCATCTTCTCAAGATGCCAACGCTTGAATACAACGGTGCCCAGAACCGTCCCTCAACTCCTTTAGTCCCTTCAAAAGGAAGGCTTGGGACCATTCTCAGCATCAGAGAGGCACAGCATGGGAAAGGCCCTTCGGCCCACCGTTAACTCTGAACATCCAGCGCCCATTTACGCTAACTCTACATTAATTCCATTTTTTATCCTCCCCACATTGCCCTCAACTCCCCCAGATTATACCTCCCGTTTACACAGCGAGGCCTTTTACAGTGGCCAAGAACTCAAGGATCTGGAGGAAGCCCACAGAGTCACAGGGGAAATGTGCAAACTCCATACGGACAGCGCCCAAGCTCAGGATCGAACCGGGTCTCCGGCTCTGAGGTAGTGGCTCTACTTTCTGTGTCACTGTGTTGGCCTAAATATTCTACATCTTGGTGGAGATTCTAATTATTGATCATTGGGCTGTGGTGGATTTGCTAACCTCTCTCTCTCTCGATCTCATTATCCCTCAAACCCATCTTGTCATTCCTGAAAGAAATCCTTTATCCACACAGTGCCGAGGGTCATTTGTCGATTTCTCTGCCGTGGATGGGTTTAACATTAAAAACAAGGACAAAGAAAGCCACTGGAAAGGCTAGGCACAAACCAGACCATGCATAATAAAGCTAGTCTCCACTGCAGGTTACCCATGGAGCTGACTAGGGATGGTATCTTTTATTAAACAGGAAGAGATTCCTCAATGCCCCAGGGAATAATCACCATGTTATCTGAGACAGCAATCACCTGCTCTTAATACAAGCCTTTCAATGGCAGTGCTACTCTTTTGAATACATCATAAAGGGTCAATTTTAGATTCAGTACAACAGACCTCATAGCATTTTTTTTAAAGAAATATAAGTTTCAAACCTGTAATGTTGGGAATTTATAGAAATGAATGAAAATTTATCTCAACTAAAGAATACATTCGTCACAAGTCTCTCTCTCCTCTCCAAAACCCAAATGTGGCTCAAATGGTGATCAAGCTTAAAATGGTGGGGTCACCCGAGAGACCAGATACTCCAGGGAAGCACTGGGAAAGTGCAGCAGCATTCTGGATGAGATGTTAAACAGCTCTCTAGCTGAATACAAAAGAAATCTGGCACAATTTCAAACGAGAGCAAGCATGGCTCCTTCTCAATGTACAGGGACAATATTTTTCCCTGAAAACAACATCACCAAACAGATTATCTAGACATAATCTGTCTGCGAAAACCACCTACGTATAAAATGATTGCTGTGCATCCTCTCTATGATAGCTGGTATTCCACTTCAAACAAGAATTTCCCTGGTTTTTACGCGCTTTAAGCCATGGGATCGTAAACGGTTTCTCCTTTGCTTTCTCTACATTGTGACATCTCATTAAATTAAAGAAATTAATCACCGTTTCTACACTTTGCAAAAAAAGTTTAAAATGACACTGTATCTTACGCTCAGTGTGTTAATCCTCTACAAAGCAGAAGCCCTGTGTTTCACATTCATGGCACATGGGCACATATCTAGCTCAACAGAGAACATCAGGAATTTTCAGAACAGGCATAGGATGGTTAGATACAGCTCTCGACTCTCACTATCTCAAAGATATTTAACAATTTTACATGCGAGCCATCTCATAGGAGTAAATGACACAAAATATATTATGCTAATGGTGACCCCTGGAATAGCTTTAGACTTAGAGTATAATAATTGTCCACAATTTAGTGCTCTGATCTCAGAGATTGAAGGCGTCAACCCTGTGCCAATACTTCCGTGGGTCATTATTAATGTTTTTTAAAAAAGTTATTGCTAACTGAAGCATAAATTGGGCCATTCTCCACAGGGCCTGGATTTATTCACCGGAGAAACATTTACACAAGAATCTGTTTCTTTACTAATATATTTTCTCTCTTGTTGCCCGTACTGTGCAAGTCTTTACTTGGAAACAGAGGTGATAGTAGATTGAAGTCCCTGCTCTTTGCCATTCGGGTTGGGGACTCCTCCATTATGATAGATGCGAAAGTCCAGTTCTTTGCATGTGTATGAGCAGAGATTTAAAATAAAATGAATGCTGTAGGAATTCAGACTCTGGCGTCTGAAGTCTAAAGCCATTCCATCACAGCCAGCTGGGAGCAAGAGAGAATACAATTGCAGACAGGCAGCAGAAACTGAGCATGGCTGGTCTTAAAGCTACAGGCCTTAAAGCTGTATCCCTTTAGTGCGACTTTACATTTTTCTACAAATGGCCCTTTGGAAGAGTTAAATAGCAACGTGTTTGAGCAGTTTCATTAAGTGACTTTACTCATGCAGATCAGCCTTCCAAGATTTGAACTGTGGGGGAAATTGTTTAATTTTTAAAACAACTTGTTAACTTAAAATATGCTCGTTTTTTATAAAACACAAAAAAGACTAATTTGATTTAAGGAAATATGTTCATGATAGAAGCTAGAGAATGCACCAATCTTTGAGACTGATCGTACAGAAACAAAGTGGATAATCCACCTACAGTCGACACTGAAATCCCATTATTTGCCCGGTTATATATATATTTTTCTAATACCTTGACATGCTTTTTGTTAATTGGACTTGCAGCAATACAGAGTTTGGGTTAATGAACGAACAATGCAGGTACATGATCTAATGATCCAGAGTTAGGACTTCAAATCTCACCATGGAAGCTAGGGGATTTGGGATTCAGTGTGAAATAAATTTGGAACGAAAAGTTAGAATCGATTACGGTCGCCTTGAAAACCAGAGCATTGCCAAAAAGATTCGTGGGGGGGGAAGTAAATCTGCCATCCTTGCTCACTTGTGGCTTACAATCACTTTAAGAGCAATCGTGGATAAGTGTTAAATGCTGCTTTGCTAATTATACCCTCATGCGGTGAGCATCTGCAGGGATTTATAGAGGGCGAAGAGAAGGAAACATAGCGAATGAAGGAGTCTGAAAAGAATTTAATGGGATGTGTTGTGGCAAGAAATCAGTGGGGAGGTAATAATGAAAAAAAAAAAAAAGGTTTCCAGGGAAGATGACTCACTCAAACCTATTGGTGAAACACAAAGGCGCATCTCCAAATCAAGTTACATGCTTTAGCAGAGAAATTCTGTGGAAGGAACAATGCAACAAAACCCCTCATCTGCACTAACTCAGACGAACGTTAAATAAAACGAAGCAGCAATCTCAGTGTGTGAAGTCTGCCCTTACTCGCTAGTTAAAACTCTATTCAACGAGAGCTGCTAGACAGTTCACAAAGGGTTAAAAGTTATTGCAAATGCGATAAAAAGCCGTCTGAAAAAAAAAATCCTTCAATGTAGTAGCTTAGTGAGTCTACCATTAAATATTATCATAGTGTTGATTTAGTAAAACAATCAAAAAAAATGTACGAGACACAAAGTTTGCGCCAATCTCCGATTTCCCCCGCAAACTCGTAACAGTGTCACCTTCAAATCTTTAGATGGGGAGAGGGGAGGGGAGGGCCGGGAAACCAAGCTGGAAGTTGGAAGTGTAACGGTCTTCATTTTGGACAGGATTCCTCAACCGATTAATCTAGGCTGCAAGATTTCAGGGTTCAACCTAGGCCAAATCTGGAGGCGATCGGCCGACCGTTTAGCAAGTGCTCCCTCCCACCCACGACCCACGGAATTGTGCAACATGTAAACTCTAGCAGGAGCCTGCCCCCTTCCCCCCCTCCCCCACATTCACATCTTGAAGACTCACTGATGCAGAATAAATAGGTTCTTTGTTGTTGTTGCTGCTTCTGATGCTGCTTCTGATGCTGCTTGTGTGTGTGTGTGTGTGTGTGTGTGTGTGTGTGTGTGTGTGTGTGTGTGTGTGTGTGTACGCGCGTGTGTCAAGTCGCCAGGTCGCTTTCCATTCTCCACTTCATGAGTCATTCTAGGTTGAACCCTGGATTTCGACACCTCCTGGTCAGATCTTTCTCGCCATTAGGCCGACTCCAGGGAAGAGCCCGCCTCGCCGTCGTGGCTGGTGGCCTCGAAGCCCGGCTCTGCGTTCAGTACGTCCGACTCCAGGTTGAGCCCTGTGGTGTCCGAGATAAAGGAGTGGTAGGCGTCCCCTTCCACCTTCAGCAGCTTCAACTTGGGGATCCAGCTCTTGCGGACCACGCGGCGGGCATTGGTGCACATGTCCGCAGCTATGGCGTTCATCTCGCTCTCCTTGAAGTTGGGGGCGAAGCTCTGGCAGTAGACTGCGGATTAAACAGCAACAACGTTAGAGCATAGCCGCTCAATGGACATAGAAACATAGACAATAGGTGCAGGAGTAGGCCATTCAGCCCTTCGAGCCTGCACCGCCATTCGATATGATCATGGCTGATCATCCAACTCAGTATCCTGTACCTGCTTTCTCTCCATATCCCCTGAGCCCTTTAGCCACAAGGGCCACATCTAACTCCCTCTTAAATATAGCCAATGAACTGGCCTCAACTACTTTCTGTGGCAGAGAATTCCACAGATTCACCACTCTGTGTGAAAAAAAAAATTCTCATCTCGGTCCTAAAAGACTTCCCCCTTATCCTTAAACTGTGACCCCTTATTCTGGACTTCCCCAACATCGGGAACAATCTTCCTGCATCTAGCCTGTCCAACCCCTTAAGAATTTTGTACGTTTCTATAAGATCCCCCCTACTTCCTAGAGGCTGAAGACCATAGAGAGAGACACAAAGCACTGGAGTAACTCAGCGGGTCAGGCAGCATCACCGGAGAAAAGGAACAGGTGATGGTTCTGGTCGGGACCCTTCATCAGACGTTCTGACCCAAAAATTCATGGGAGAGTTAGATATAGCTCTTGCGGCTAACGGAATCAAGGGATATGGGGGAAAAAGCAGGAACAGGTTACCGATTCTGTCTGATCAGCCATGATCATATTGAATAGCGGTGCTGGCTCGAAGAGTCGAATGGCCTACTCCTGCATCTACTTTCTATGTTTCTATCCCTGCTTCAAGTTCCACTCCAGCACGTTCAACATTAAAAACTTACATTGTATAGGAAGGAACTGCTGATGCTCCCCTCTCCCATCGGGCAAAAGGTATAGAAGTGTGAAAACGCACACCACCAGATTCAGGGCCAGTTTCTACCCGACTGTTATCAGGTAACAGAATCATCCTACCACAACCAGAGAGCAGTGCTGAACTACTATCTACCTCATTGATGACCCGCAGACTATCCTTGATCGTACTTTGCTGGCTTTACCTTGCATTAAATGCTATTTCCTTATCATGTATCTGTACACTTTAAATGCATTGGTTGTATTCATGTATTGTCTTTCTGATGACAATAAGCTTTTCACTGTACCTCGGTACATGTGACAATAAACTAAACTGAACTGGTTTATACCGTAGAGAGAAACACAAAGTGCTGGAGTAACTCAGCGGATCAAACAGCATCTCTGGAGAGAAGGAACATGCGATATTTCTGGTCAGAACCCTTCGTCAGACATTCTGATCCAAAAAGTAACTTGTTCCTTTTCTCCAGGGATGTTGCCTGAGCCACTGAATTTCTCCAGCACTTTGTGTCTATTAAAACCGACATTACCACAACACTCAGGAAGTACAGCACTATTGAGCTGCCATTTTGCTCAATTAAACGTTACACAGAGAACTAATTTTCTCTCTCGGGTGAGCATTAAGAAATCTCAAATTGTGGAGTACAGAAGCAAATAAATAAATGATGGGTCTTTTTACCCAAACATTATGGGGGCACTGTATATGCCTCTATAAGATCCTCCTGTGCACCAAGGAACAAAGTCCAATCCTGCCCAACCTCTCCCTATAGCTGAGGCCCTCAAGCCCTGGCAACAGGACTTCTTTTAGCAAGGAGATGAGGAGTCATTTTAGTCAGAGGGTGATGAATCTGTGGAATACTTTGGCCAAGTCAGTGGATATTTTTAAGGCCGAGATAGATATATTCTTAATTAGTACAGGTGTCAGAGGTTACGGAAAAAAGGCAGGAGAATGGGGAAAGGAAGGAGAGATAGATCAGCAATGATTGAATGGCGGAGAAGACTTGATGGGCCGAATAGCCTAATTCTACTCCTATCCCTTATGACATCCTTGCATATAATTATAAACTTGGAAATGAAATTATTGTATCAGCAATGCTAACCTAGGCTATATTGTACTACTGGTTTGTATTCTGGTTTCTTCATGCTTTTGGGAAGGCAATCTGTTGTGCTTCCCCTGCTTGGCCAACAGGTGACTCCAAACCCATAGCAATGCGACTGCCTTTGTGTATCCCCACCTCCCAAAAGTGGCAATTACTTAGATAAATATATTGATTTAATTTTGGGATTAATTCAGCAAATTATCCAAAATATACTCGGCTCGCAAGAAAATCAATAAACAGTTAACACCAGGATGTTATGCCACCTTTGGACATAATGTTTCAACAAGATCAACTATCAATTGTCTTAACTCCAAAGCACACAAATTAAACATTTTATTTGTTTGCATTAGGACAAACTTCATCCCAGAAATTTGTCTAGCCAATCGCTTCTGGACCGACTCCAATTTTCTTTCACGAGTAATAGCCCTCGAGTTCATTCCAAGAGCTCTCCAGAGTAAAAAAAAAAAATCAAACTCGTGGTCAGCACGGAGAATGAACGTAGCGGGTACGTCGGAGCTCGGGGACGTCTCTTAGCGCTAACGGCAGGTACTCAGGGAGACTCACTAACGGCAGGTAAGCGCGGGAAGACTCGTGAAGATTTTTCAACTTGTTGGAAAATGTCCACGAGAGCCCCGAGTACCGACGAGCGGCCATTACCGTAAATCTCCGCGTTCGAATCAGGGCAAACTCGGGAGAGCTCTTGGAATGAACTTGTACCGTGGGACAGGGGTTTTAGGTAATTAAAATGACACTGCACTCCTGGTGCGGAGTCACTAACACACTGTACAATTGTAACAGCAACTCTCCACATATAGGCTAACTTTTGTCCTCCAACCCACACAGGATACAAAAGTTACAGAACACATAGATACCTCTTGACTCCACTCATATGTAATGTCCCTCCTTTTAGATTAGTTTAGAGATACAGCATGGAAACAGGCCCTTCAGCTCACCGAGTCTACACAACCACCGATCAGCCGCTCACACTAGTCTGAAGAAGGGTTTCGGGCCGAAACGTTGCCTATTTCCTTCGCTCCATAGATGCTGCTGCACCCGCTGAGTTTCTCCAGCATTTTGTGTACCAGCCGCTCACATTAGTTCTATGTCATCCCATTTTCTCATCTATGCCCTACACACTAGGGGGCAATCTTTATAGAGGCCAATTAATCTACAACCTGCATGTCTTCGGGATGTGGGAGGAAACTAGAGAACCTGATGGAAAAACATGCGGTCATGGGGAGAATGTGCAAACTCCACACAGACAGTAGCCGGGGTTGGGATTGAACTGGGACTCTGGCGTTGTGAGGCTGCAGCTATACAGCTGTGGCACTGCCCCACCCTATACAGTTAACAGCCTGCCTTTCGATTCCTCTTACTGAAGTGCAATGACCTCTCACTTCTCCACATTGAACTTCATCGCCAAGTTTTTCACCCACTCACTGAACCTATTTATACACTGTTGAAGAGTTCAATTATCCTCATCACAGCATGCTTGCATTTCATGCACTCCACCACTTCCTTCAAGTCAGCAATATAAATAGTAAATAATTGAAGCCTTGAATAATTGAAGTTTACAAGGATGTTGCCAGGGCTCAAGGGCCCCCAAGGTATCGAGAGAGGTTGAGTAGTCTAGGACTCTAGTCAGACTCTGAAAAAGGGTCTCGACCCAAAACATCACCCATTCCTTCTCTCCAGAGATGCTGCCTGTCCCGCTGAGTTACTCCAGCATTTTGGGTCTATCCGCAGTGTAAACCAGCATCTGCAGTTCCTTGCGTAGGAAGGAACTGCAGACGCTGGTTTAAACCGAAGATAGACACAAAATGCTGGAGTAACTCAGCGGGACAGTCTGAAGAAGGGTCTCTACCTGAAACATCACACGTTCCTTCTCTCCAGAGATGATACATGTCCCACTGAGTTATCCAGCCCTTTGTGTCTATCTGTAGTTCCTTCCTGGGCATCGTGGCAGTGTCGAGTGTGTAGAGTTTGCACCCACTGTACTCACTTTTTACAGCATTGAGAACCCGACTGTCCAAAGGCTTCCGGCTCGGGTCATTTGTGGAGGAACGGATTCCGGTGCCGCAGCTGTTTGCCAACGTGTTCCTGCGGTGAGAGAGGAAATGATCGGAAAGTCAAATCATTCCACAATAAAAATTGCTTTGAACTGCAGGGCTCCTTCAGAACATTTCGTTTGGTTTAGGTTTGGAGATACAGTACAGCGCAGAACCCAGCCCTTCGGCCCATCAAAGTCCGCACCGACCAGCGATCCCCGCACATTAACACTACCCTGCACACACTAGGGACAGTTTTTTACATTTATACCCAAGCCAATTAACCTGCAACCTGCACGTCTTTGGAGTGCGGGAGGAAACCGAAGATCTCGGAGAAAACCCGCGCAGGTCATGGGGAGAACGTACAAACTCCGTACAGACAGCACCCGTAGGCGGGATCGAATCCGGGTCTCTGGCGCTGTGAGGCAGGAGCTCTACCGCTGCGCCAACATGCCACCAAGATGGTGACATTTTGATGCCCTTTCTTCTGGAAAAATTGGGATGAAATTGCTTCCCATTCCCTGTTGGTGACTTTTTTTTGCACGTAGACATTGGGATGAAATTGCTATGATATTCCCAATCCTCTTCCATCTCCTGCCTTTACCCTCATTTCCATCCATGAAAGTTAGGAACTAGTTTCAAGGGAAATGCATACACCTCCTGCACTCATAGTCATTGTGTGCTAAATGAAACATTTCCGAGTGCAAGGGCAACTGATAAATATGCAAAGTATGGAGGCATCGCTGTATAATTGAACCAGTAGGCCAGGGATGTGGATTATTGATCAATAGACATGACCGCATTATCTAGAAACATTTTAATTAATGTTATACACAAAACTAGTCAGTATTAGTGACCACTAGTTACAGTAATGTAAAACTCATTATGGAACTCATCTGACTTAAATGCGACTTCAGACCCGCAATGGTGAGACAGTTTTATTTCTGAAAGAATCTATCATGCCCTTCAGATCAAGGATAACTAGTGATGGAAAATAAAAGTTAGCCTTTTAAAAAATGCCCCTGATATTAAAGTGGCATTTTCAGAATGATTTGAGATCTTTAGCCTAATCTTTCATATGTAGGGAAGAAATGCAGATGCTGGTTTATACCAAAGGTAGACACAGTGCAGGAGTAACTCAGAGGGTATGGCACTGTAAGGCAGCAACTCTACCGCTGTGCCCCCCTAATGTGTTCATTAACATTTACCAGTGCTGAGGAAAGTATTACTTTGTTTATCCCTCCGTGGAGCCTGCCTGACCCAGGCAATCAGTCCAAAGAAGGCCCCCAATCCAAAACGCCACCTATCCATGTTCTCCAGAAACGCTGCCTGACCCTCTGAGTTATTCCAGCACTGCTCGTCTCTATTTGTATAAACCAACACCTGTATTTCCTCGAATCTCCTGGAGAATTGTCTTTTGCTTCACTACTTACCGGTCAAAGAAGGATGCGAGCAACCTTCGGAGTAAGACTTTGTGGCGGGTTCCTGCACAGACGTGGCAATTCATTAACTGGGCTCGAGTGATGAACACGCTGGTTCCTGCCACGTACACAAACACAAGGACACAATCAGCAAGGCCAGGCATAAGAAGCGTCTGCGAGGGCAATGTGACTGAGCAGATGGCAGTGGAAGATGTTGCCCAGAGGGAACTGCACTTGGAAGGAGGACTGTACCTGTTACAAGCTCCAGCTTCTCTGTGGGGTCACCTGCCGCGTAGAGCTTGGGGTGACATAGGTTTCCGATCTGGGTGATCAGCTCGGCTGGCAACGCCGCCAGGTCCCTCCTCATCCTGACCCTCGACCGGGCATCTGTAGTCAGGTGGTCGGGCAGCGCGTCAACCCGCTCAGTCGCTGGCAAGAAAGCAACAAGATAAATCTGCCGATTAACAACCACAGGATGGGTAACTTGGCCGGTTAGCTTCCTAGGTCCACTCTGGTATTTATGCTCCACTCATACCTCTTCCTGCTTCATCTCACCTTTATTTCCTTTCCCCCCCGACTCTGTCTGAAGAAGGATCTCAAACCGAAACATCACCTATCCCTTCTCTCCAGAGATGCTGCCTGTCCTGCTGAGTTACTCCAGCATGTTGTGTCTATCACCCATTAACTTATTTTAATTAAAGGCCTAAATGCCGTTCGCCTCAACCCCATCATGTCCCATTACAACCATTGCTGGGTAGAGATTCACTCAAATTCCCCGCTGCAATTAGGAATGACTGACGTGCCACCAACATGCTACATGGTGTGACTTAGTTCTAATCTCCCCCAGCGAGGGCATTTGCCACCTATACGCTCACATAATAACAAACAATATGGAAACTCCTTGTACATAATCTGTGCATAATTGTGTTCTGTGCGTTGTCTGAATCCATGTGTCTTCAAAGCTACTGCAAGCATTTCATTGTACCCGTACCTCACAGTCCTTATGCATGACATCAAACTGAACCGGACATAATGGGCAGATATGTAGTACTAAAGGCAAGTTCTTCCCAGCTCTCCCACAGCCTACTGTCACCCCTCCCCTTTCCAGCTCTCCCACAGCTCACTGTCTCCGCCTCTTCCTTTCTTCTTCCCGCCCCCCCACATCAGTCTGAAGAAAGGTCTCGACCCGAAACGTCACCTATTCCTTCACTCCATAGATGCTGCCTCACCCGCTGAGTTTCTCCGGCAATTTTGTCTACCTAATACTAAAGCAGGGCTCGAAATTAACGGTTGCCCGGGTGCCATTGACCACTCAAAGTGCCGCCGGGCAACCTAAATGGCGAGTCATTTTGCCCGGCTTGGCAACCAGATACTGGTTTGTACAGAAGATAGACACAAAAAACTGGAGTAACTCCGCGGGTCAGGCAGCATCTCTGGAGAAAAGGAAAGCGATGTTTTGTGTCCGTGGTGACGGCTGTATTGCGTGGGAAAGATACTAGATGCGCGGTGACAAAGGGTCGAAGCGAATGACGGCCCCCGAACAGCGGCTCCATCTCCTCCTCCTCCAGCACCCCGCCCGCCCTGATAAGGGCCGCTGCCTGCAAACCCGCTAACGGCGCACTTTCAAAACAAACCCTCCCGCACGCTGAGGCCGGGAGGAGGGAGGGAGGGGGAGGCCTCGGCATGCGGTAGGGTTTGTTTTGAAAGTGCGCCGTTAGCGGGTTTGCAAGCAGCGACCGCTATCAGGGAGGAGGAGGTGATGAAGCCGCTGCTGCTGCTGCGCGGGACCCGTCATTCGCTCCGACACTTCTGAAGCAGCTGCACCATAGATCCTTCAGCTGTAGGATCTTTGAGCTGCACCGCTCGGCCCCGCACCTTGCTGTTGGCTGGCAGAGGAGGGAGGCGGTGGCGAGGAATTCCCAACGGCCAAGGCAGCGGGCGATTTTGTCCGAGGAGCGCTGACCCTCCTTCCTCCATACCTCGCCCCCCTTCTCTCTCTCTCTCTCTCTTGTACGCCCCCTCCACCCCCCCCCCCCCTTATCCTGGGACCCCTCCAGCACTGATCCCCATTCCCGCCTCTATTCAGAACTCACTGACATCCCCTGTGCTCCCCTTCCCCATCTCCCCCCCCAATCTATTCATCCTGTACTGATCACCCTATCCACCTCGCATTAATTCTCCTGCCACCACCCCCCCCCCCCCATCCATCCTACACCGGTTCCCCAATTCACCCTGTACTTACCCCTTTCCCATCCATCCTGCACTTCTCCTCCATCCATCCTGTACTAATCCACGCATTCATCCCGTACTGAACAACCCTCCATTTACCCTGCATCTTCCCCTCATTCATCTTGTAGTGTTCTCCCATTCATCCTGCACAGACCCTCCGATCCACACTGTACTGACTCCCCCCATTCATCCTGCGCTGATCTTCCCTCCCTCCCATCCATCCTGTACTGATCCTCCCATTCAAGAATGGGGGAGGAACAGTCTGAAGAAGGGTCTCGACCCGAAACGTTGCCTATTTCCTTTGCTCCATAGATGCTGCCTCACCCGCTAAGTTTCTCCAACACTTTTGTCTACCCCATCCATCCCGTACTGAACCCCCCCATTCAACACCACTGACATCCCCCGTGCTCTCCCCTCACAATTTTACCTACTCCAACCAACACGTACTAATTCACCTGCCTCAATCCATCCGTTCTGCACCGACTGTCTTCTAACCCATCATCTATCCACCCCGCACTGATTCACACACACACACACCCTCCCTGACCCTATTGTCTTGGAAATGTCTTCAGAGCGAACATTGACTATGTTTGATAATGGAATGCAATTAAATGTGTTTTAATTTTGGTATTTGAGTGGATTTGAGTATAGGAGCAGGGAGGTTCTACTGCAGTTGTACAGGGTCTTGGTGAGACCACACCTGGAGTATTGCGTACAGTTTTGGTCTCCAAATCTGAGGAAGGACATTATTGCCATAGAGGGAGTGCAGAGAAGGTTCACCAGACTGATTCCTGGGATGTCAGGACTGTCTTATGAAGAAAGACTGGATAGACTTGGTTTATACTCTCTAGAATTTAGGAGATTGAGAGGGGATCATATAGAAACTTATAAAATTCTTAAGGGGTTGGATAGGCTAGATGCAGGAAGATTGCTCCCGATGTTGGGGAAGTCCAGGACAAGGGGTCACAGCTTAAGGATAAGGGGGAAATCCTTTAAAACCGAGATGAGAAGAACTTTTTTCACACAGAGTGGTGAATCTCTGGAACTCTCTGCCACAGAGGGTAGTCGAGGCCAGTTCATGGGCTATATTTAAGAGGGAGTTAGATGTGGCCCTTGTGGCTAAGGGGATCAGAGGGTATGAAGAGAAGGCAGGTACGGGATACTGAGTTGGATGATCAGCCATGATCATATTGAATGGCGGTGCAGGCTCGAAGGGCCGAATGGCCTACTCCTGCACCTAATTTCTATGTTTCTATATAATTCCCAATGTTATTATTTGTTTTAATCCATAAAGATGGATTAATTAAATTGTGAACACGTGAAACAGTAAAACCGCAGTGTTCGATTGTCACTGCTACCGTTGACACGTTATTACAGAATTCATTTTAACGGCAAATCAATGCTCTTAATATGGAATATCAGTACTGTAGTTATTTAATGAGCAACATTCACAACTATACGTACGCATATATGTTACCATGGTCCAGGATTTATTGACACAGGTTGATCATACGCTGAATAATTCAACCACATTTTTGTTTGGAAGTGGAAAGAACTAATAGAAATTGCATTAAATGCAATGTGTAAAAAGAGTTGAGATACTGTCTTATAATTTTGCTGCATATCATTGTGGGATATATCATGTCTTGATTGGTGAATGTTTAGTTTGTGACTTTATTTGAAGCAGAAATAATATGTGAATGCTTCATGGAGTATAATTCCGACTGGTAACTACGCACTTCGTCCGAGCACATTATCGCACGCGTCATGCAAGCTATCTTAAATGACCACCTAAACTGTCATTTGGCAACCTAAAAAGCTGCCAAGGTTGCCCGGCTGGCAACAGGGAAAAAAGGTTAAGCGAGAGCCCTGTAAAGGCATGCTGAGTTTCATCTGGTGTTGCCAGAAAGAGTTATTAAACCAAGGCTCTTCTACTCTGAAGAAGGGTCTCCACCCAAAACGTCACCCATTCCTTCTCCCCAGACATGCTGCCAGTCCTGGTGAGTTCAACATATTGTGTCGCTTTTCTACTTTCTACTGTAGGTGGACATTAAATATTCCATGGCTCTATCATGTAGAAGAACAGGAGAGTTCATCCTGTCCGACATTTATTTCCTGTCCGATATCGCACGCAAAAAAAAAAAAAGATCTCTTGCTGTTTGTGGGAGTTTACTGCGAACAAGCCGGTCTCTGTGCTGTAGACTGAGCAACTGTGGGGTGGCACAGGATATTGCCGCTCCCTCATAGCACCAGGGAACCAAGTTCCATCCCGACATTGGGTGCTGTCTGTGCGGAGTTTGCATAAACTCCCTGGGACAGTGCGGGTTTCCTCCGGGTGCCCAGGATTCCCCCCACATCCCAAAGACGTGCGGGTTTGCAGGTTAATGGGCCTCTGTAAAAAATTGTCCCGATAGTAGATGAAAAGGTGGGATAACATAGAACTAGTGTGAAAGGGTGATCAATGGTGGGCGCAGGCGCAGTGGGGTCTGTTTCCGTGCTGCATCTTTAAAACTAAAATCAGTGACCCCACTGAGAACATTTCATTTTGGATGGCCCAAGTTTGGGAAATGTGCTGGAGGAAAGCAAGACTTATGGCTTCTGTTTCTTGTGGAAAGTCCTTTCAAGAGAGTGCCTGCCGAGAGAGGCTGTGCATCTCTGTGAAGTGGTATTTCTCTCCAATGCCTTCTCTCCATGTAATAAACAACCTAATTCCCAGGTCTAAAAGCTTATACAGACCTCCATTTTCACTGAGACACGGCCTTGATTTACATAGTGTGGTCAACCCTGAACAGAGGGACATGTGGATTTGAATGGCGCCCATTGCATGCAAGAGGTCTATACGATCGAAGAGAAGCAGAGAAAGGAAGAATGTCTACATGGAGGGACTCTGTTGCTCTGCATCCTCCTCCATCAGCCATTGTTGTGCAGTGCAAACCTGTGCCAGTTTCCCCACAAGGAATTCTAAAGTTCTTTCAAAGAAACAATTGCTTTGAACTGTAAGTTACAACAACACAAGCTTTTCTAACTGGTGAGTGCAGGATGCATTCCTTCCCTGTGTAGGAAAGAACTGCAGATGCTGGTTTAAATCGAAGGTAGACACAAAATGCTGGAGGAACTCATGGGGACAGGTAGCATCTCTGGAGAGAAGGAATGGGTGGCATTTCGGATCAAGACTCTTCTTCAGACTCCAGCATTTTAGAAACATAGAAAATAGGTGCAGGAGTAGGCCATTCGGCCCTTTGAGCCTGCATCGCCATTCAATATGATCATGGCTGATCATCCAACTCAGTATCCTGTACCTGCCCTCTCTCCATACCCCCTGATCCCTTTAGCCACATCTAACTCCCTCTTAAATATAGCCAATGAACTGGCCTCAACTACCTTCTGTGGCAGAGAATTCCACAGATTCACCACTCTCTGTGTGAAAAATGTTTTTCTCATCTTGGTCCTAAAAGATTTCCCCCTTGTCCTTAAACTGTGACCCCTTGTTCTGGACTTCCCCAACATCGGGAACAATCTTCCTGCTTCGAGCCTGTCCAACCCCTTAAGAATTTTGTAAGTTTCTATAAGATCCCCCCTCAATCTTCTAAATTCTAGCGATTTTGTGTCTATCTTGCATTTCTTCTCTGGTCTACTCGCATCAAACATCAGTGCTGTGATACAGCATTTTCTTCTGCAATAATTTGATACCAGCAGAAGTGGGTGTGTGTTCTTCCTGGTTGATAGAAGAAATGCTCAACATTTCTGGCATCCCCCCTTGCCCCCATTCCAATGTACGTCTGTGGAACCAAGACAGATTGCTTGTTGCTTACCTGGCTGTCCTACATTCATCATGCTGTACATTGTGTACATGTTACAGATCTGCCTGTAGTGCTCCTCAGTCATGTCTTCACTGCCCTCCTCCTCCTCGTCCTCTTCATTCTGGTAGGAGTTGGGGCTGTCGCTGGTGTAGGCACTGGAGGTGCCGGGGCTGGTGCGGTCCGCGCTGCCCCCACAGCTCTGTTGCCGCCCCGCGTGGGAGACGCGCTGGTGCTTGGAGCCCACGCTGCCGTTGCCTTCCCGCGGCCCGCTGTCCCACAGCCGCTTGCCGATGGGGGTGAACTGGATGGAGTCCGACTCGGCTTGCTCCGTCTTGACCCGCGACACCAGCGAGAGGGGAGTGGCCGCGAGAGAGCGGGGCGGCTGGGCGGGGCTGGGGGGCTCAGACGCCGTCTCCTCCACCTGCAGCCCCTGCGAGTCGCACTGCGGCGAGCCGACCTTCAGGCAGAACTCCGTCTCCTTGTCCATGATCTGCTGGATCTGCAGGAAGCCGGCCGTGTACATCAGGAGGAACTGGTCGCCCATGTTCATGCTGAGCCTGCCCGTGTAGCAGAAGCTCAGGATCTGCTGGAAGGACTGCTGCTGGACAGCAGTGGGAAGCTCGAAGCTCGTGCAGTTATTGGAGCTGAAGAGATCCCGGAAGTAGGAGCTGCTGGCTGCCAGGACTGCACGATGAGCCTTGAAAGCCTGTCCCTTGACCACAATGGATACATCACAGTACAATCCCTGCAGCCGCTGCTCATTCAGACATTCCAGGATGTTGTTCCCAAAGTTCGGAATCTCCATCTGCAGGGTCTGAGCCATGATGTCCACTCAGCACACTGGTCTACCTGCCAGGATAAAAGAGGAGATTTAGTTTCTTGTTTTATGGTGTGGAAACTGGTCCTTCGCCCCCAAGTCCACACAAACCAGCGATCCCTGCACATTAACACAATTCTACACACACTAGGGACAATTTTTACATTTATACCAAAACCAGTTAACCGACAAACATGTGCGTCTTTGGAGTGTGGGAGGAAACCAAAGATCTCGGAGAAACCCCACAGTCACGGGGAGAATGTACAAACTCTGTACAGACAGCCCCGTAGTCAGGATCGAACCCGGGTCTCTGGCGCCGTGAGGCAGCAACTCTACCGATGCGCCACCGTGCCGCCCTCTTTCCTTTGAAAGAATTCTTAAATCAAGGCCATTCTCAGGTGAACGCAAAATCTTTCAGGGAACTATCTGAATAAAAGGAGATGGTGCAGCCACCACTGTTCCTTCCTGATATGTACCTCTCTACCAGCACTACTTCACAAAAAGTGAACTTGGTTGTTAACACCATAGTCTTTGTGTCAGCTTGCTGTGAATGCCTGTGCAATGACAACAACGTCCGCCCTACAGAAAGGAATCGCAGCCAAATCTAACCCTTCCATAGAAGAATATTGTTGGTCGTGTATCAATGGATTCCCAGCAAGTCGAGCTAAAACTACGTGATAAAAACACAAAGTGCTGGAGTAACGCAGCGGGTCAAGTAACATTCCTGGAGAACATGGATAGGCGACGATTTGGGTCGAGTCTTTTCTAGACAGATTTAGGGTGGGGGCAAGCGAGTTGGAAGATGGGAGGGCAGGACAAAGCCTGGCAGGTAATAGGTGAACAAAGGTGATGGGGGGGGAGGGGTTGATAAGCGGGTGGTTGGACAAAGGCCTGGAATGAAGAAATGGAAAGTGCAAGACGAAAGGATTGAAGTGCTGTATATTGTGAAGTCAGAGAAAGGAATGTAGAGGAGGGGGAGGGGGAGAAATATGTCCGAGTCCAGGTGGGGCACAAAGGAGGGGAGAACAAATGAGGGATATTGGTGGAGAAAGAGAGGGTGAGGGGAGGCTTGTCAGAGGTTACCCAAAACAAATTTTGAGATTATGCTAGAACTATGTACAATGCCAATTTGACCACAACTGTGTACTGATGCAGTTTAGGTCACCACATTATATGAAGAATGTGAAAGTGCTAGTGATACTGCAGAAGAGATTTATGGTGATGTTGCCACTATTGGAAAAAATGTGAAGGGAGGTTGGATAAATCATGGAGACAGGAGGAACTGCAGATATCATGATTGTTTTCTTTAGAATAGAGAAGGCCAAAACAAAATGATAGTCTACTGCGCAAAATTATTAGGTGGATGAAGTGGGGAAAAGCTAATTTATTTTAGCAGCAACATCAAAATTCAGGTGGCGTGGAATTAAAATAGTAGTGGCAGGATTATTGAGACAAAAAAAAAGTTTTCTCATTAGATGGTAGAAATATGGAACCTGCCGCAGAGGCAGCAAGGCTCAACACATTTTATAGTTGGATAAGCAGTGATCTATTGAGCAAGAACCTTGTGCTGGAACTCAGCGGGTCAAGCAGCATCTCACAGGAACATGGATAAGTGACGTTTCGGGTCGAGACTCTTCTTCAGATTGGAAAGTGGGCTTAAGGTCTCTTTCAAGTGATTTGGACATGGTCTGAATAGCTAACTTTATGCGACCATCTTCTCTTGGGCCATGCAACCCTTCACGTATGATAATCCAATTTCTTCATGTCTCCGGGTGAGAGAGGGTGGGAAGGAGAGGGTCTGTTAGCTGGGAAATCCTGGGCTCTCCCATCAGTTGGGTGCCTGTTGAAAATCCAACACCTCACGTGGTACCTCCTTCCTCGTCACATCATGAGAAATTGAATGCTCACTACAGGGGAAGAGTGGCTCCAAACACTCAGAAGAAGGGTCTCGACCCGAAACGTCACCCATTCCTTCTCTCCAGAGATGCTGCCTGTCCCGCTGAGTTACTCCAGCATTTGTGTCCTTCTTCTCTGCCATTGACCTCTGCTCCTTACTTACTGGCCTCAATGAATGAGCAGTTACAACCTGCTATAAAGATGTTGTGAAGGATTACATTGTGGGGGCATAATGCTTAAGTTACTAAATGAGCGAACAAGGTGGCCTGAACTAATGTTGTAGAGATGGGAGTTCAAATCCTAGCACCACAGCTCAGAGTCTTACAGCATGGAAACAGGCCCTTCTGCCGAACTTGCCCACACAGACCAACATATCCCATCTACACTAGTCCCACCTACTAATGTTTGGCCCATCTCCCTCTAAACCTGTCCAATCCATGTACCTGTCTAAATGTTTCTTAAACGTTGCGGTAGTACCTGCCTCAACTACTTCCAGCTCGTTCCATACACCCACCACCCTTTGTGTGAAAAAGCTACCCCTCCAGTTCCTACTAAATCTTTCACCCCTCACCTAAAACCTATGTCTTCTTTTTCTCGATCCCCTACGAATCCCCACAGCTAGGGGGGGGGGAATTAAATAAATCGTAAGTTTAAATGCTCATCAGTAACCCTACTGAAATGCAAGAATACAGAATTTATCTGGTTTGGTCATGTCCTTTAGAGAAGCAAAAGTGTTGTCCTTACACAATCTAACTCCAGATCAACAGAAAAGTTAGCCTACTCAAACTGCTCTCTGAAATGCCCACAGACCACTCAGTTGAAGGGATATTAGAGAACAATGTGAAATGCTGAATCTTGCCAACACCCACATCTAAAGAATAAATATACCAGTAAAATTCTCAGTTTACCCCACAGTTAAAGTCGTGCATACAAATATACACTAGGTGGCATAGGCTGGGAGGCAGATGCCAGTGGAATTGTACTTCTGCATGGGGTTAGAATCTTTCCAGGTGGGATTCAATTGGGATAACAAATTGCAAGATTGTTTTAAGAGACAAAAGGCTACAAAAATAATTTTCAGTTGACAATACCATTCCGATTTCTCCCTCATAATTAAAAACTAAGAAAAGGGGGATATAATACTGACTGCAATAATCATGCAAGAAGCTATTTCAGTATAAAGTTTCAGACAGATTACATGTGCTTTGCTAACTTTGGTATGCCTCAATGTGAGGAGGTTTCCTAATGTGAAAATTCAAAGGTTTAGTTCAAAGATAAACAAAATGCTGGAGTAACTCAGCAGAACAGGCAGCATCTCTTGAGAGAAGGAATGGGTAACATTTTGTGTCAAGACCCTTCTTAAAACTGCAGTTCCTTCCTACACTAAAGGTTTAGTTTAGAGCTACTGCGTGGAAACAGGTCCTTCGACCCACCGACTCTGCACACTAACACTACCCTACACACACTATTAACAATTTAACCAAAGACAATTAGCTTATAAACCTGTATGCCTTTGAAGTGTGGGAGAAAACTGGAGTACCCGGAGAAAACTGGAGTCCACGCAGGTCAGGGGAGAACTTACAAACTTTGTACAGACAGTTAACTCAAGCTCAGTTAACAGCTGAGTTACCCCAGCATTTTGTGTCTATCTTTGGTTTAAACCAGCATCTACAGTTCCTTCCTACACATAGAACTAGTGTGACCGGGTGATCGATTGCCAGCGTAGACTCAATGGGTTGAAGGGCCTGTTTCCATACTGTATCTTTGAATTAAACTATTTCAATTAATTGGGGCATTCAAGTTCAGGGGCATGGTCTAAAAACTGAAGCCAGGCATTTACAAAAGGTGGGAAACATGGCTGCAGGCACAGTGCCATTGAAATATTGAATCCTCTTCCACAAATGAAATCAAAATTGAGATCATTGTAAATATGACGTGAATTGAGAATTACCAGTCTAAAGTGTGGGTAAAACAGGTATATAGAGTTAGGTGCTATGTTAGGCTCAGTCTCATGGGATAGCTTAAGGGGGAATTAATGTTTTTTTCTTAGCTTTCTAGTCAAAATGATTTATTTTACTGTTCCACACATATGATTTCTTCTAGCCAATCTTTAAATTTAACGCCTACAAATAGCTGGGTGCAGATTTCCAGAATCCACGACTGATTAGACAAAGATCTCAGATCTCATTCAAGTTCCATGGATCTGTACAGGATTCTCGGGTGAATTAACATCATTCAAAGTTTTCATTTTTATTTTAAAAAAGAACCCCAGAGGTATTGCTTGACTCACACATTAAATAAGAGATTTTTAAAACATAATACCATTCCCAAGGTTCATATCTTTTTTTCCTTTCACTGCATTTGAAATTAGTTTTGATTGGGGCCCTGTCAAATCTCTCAGCATTATATTGCAAAACAACTTTACCATGACATACAAAACAAATCTCTTAAAAGAGAAACATATCTGTTCAGGGTTACTCCAGCATTGCATGTCTAACATAGAAATAAAAGGTAGAAAATGCAAGAAATATTCAGTTGCATTTGTGCAGAAAGAAAATCACAAGGACCGATAAATCAGATGATGGATCATCAATTATAGATTCATAGAGTGATACAACATGGAAACATGCCCTTCACCCCAACTTCTCCATACTAGTCAACATGGCCCAGCAACACTAGTCCCACCTACCAGCATTTGGTCCATATCCCTCCAAACCTCCAAGAATCCCATGTACCTAACTGCTTCTTAAATGCTGGGATAGTCCCTGCCTCAACTACCTCCTCCAGCAGCTTGTTCCATACACCCACCACCCTTTGTATGAAAACGTTACCCCTCAGATTCCTATTAAATCGTTTCCCTTTCACCTTAAACCGATGTCCTCTGGTCCTCGATTTGCCTATTTTCCTTACCACCAATCTTTCCTCATTTGTCACATGCAAATCAAGTTATAGACAAGTTCATGCCAATTCTAACTGGTCTTAAAATAGCCTCAACAATCCAATTATAATTTCTGCTAACATTGAATTAGTAAATGGCAAAGCATGCTCACATTAAACAATTCATTCATTTCCTCAATCAAGTATTGAATATTTATAACTTGGAAAATGTTTTCTCATAAGCAAATTTAAAATACTGCCCTACAATGACTAGACCTCAAGAAAAAAAGCAGTACTTTTACTTTTTTAAGGAGGGAACGTAGTCTAATTTATCACATGCAAATCAAGTTGTAGACAACAAGTTAGTGCCAATTCTAACTGGTGTTAAATACACTCAACAATCTATTTATAATTTCTGCTAACATTGAACTAGTAAATGACAAAGCATGTTCACACAGGAGCAGTTCTTCCATCATTTTGTGCTGGTTTGTCTATTATTTTTCCATTAAATGATTAAAGTATTCACTTAAAGTAAAGTACAGTGAGGAGGGGGGCACAGTTGTAGTCTCCGTGGTATTTTGTGTGGGGGGGGAGTGCAGGTGCAGAGTTTTGCTGCAGCTTTGAAGTTTTGTTGGTGTTCGAAAGGGGCCCATCCCCCCACCCAACTCCACAAGCCCCAAACACACACACACACACAGAGACACAAAGGGGACTGAATCCTTTTGGCCTTTCTTACAATCCACAGTTTTTTCTGAAATAATTTGAAAACTGCTCATCATTCTACCTACTTTTATCCAAATCATCGTATCTCGGTCTCAAACACACACAAAGGGGGCTGAATCCTTTTAACCTTTCTTACCATCTACAGCTTCTTCAATACCAGTTTTTTTTTTAATCATTTGAAAACTTGATTAACAGACTACCAACACTTCCATCCAAATCATATATCAGTCCCAAACACACACACACACACACAAAGGGGGCCGAATCCTCTTTATCTCTTTTGAGATTCACAGCTTCTTCAACACCAGTTTTAAGTTAATCATTTGAAAACTTGATTATTATTCTTCCTACACTTTTATCGAAATGATCATATCTCAGTCCCAAACACACACAAAGGGGCTGAATCTTGATCTTTCTGAAGATTCACAGCTTCTTCAACACCAGTTTTTAGTTGAACATTTGAGAACTACCTACACTTTCGTCACACATCCTCATATCTGGGTCCCAAACACACACACACACACACAAAGGGGGTAGAAGCGCCCAGAGGATGGGGGGAGTGAAGCGGCCCCAGGGGCCAGCTCAGGGTACAAGCCAGGGCTCCAGGAGTGGTGGGTGCAGGGCGTGAGGGCCGGGCGGGCCCGACTGCTCAGGGAACTAACTCACCGCAGTCTCTCCCAGTGTCCGCCAGCAGACTCTCAGCAACAGCCGCCATTCATCGCCAGGACGGCGAGCGCCTAGCAACCGAGCGCATCGAACGGCGACCTTTCAACCCGAGGCGGCCGCAGCCGAGCTGCCGAGCGCATCGAGCGGCTGCCGAGCCGAGCCCCGCCCCCTCCCCCATCCCCTCCCCGCGGGAACGTCACTCAGACACGCCCCTCCCCCTCCCCGCGGGAACGTCACTCAGCTCCGCCCCTCCCCCTCCCCGCGGGAACGTCATTCAGCCCCGCCCCCTCCCCGCGGGAACGTCACTCAGCCCGCCCCCTCCCCGCGGGAACGTCACTCAGACACGCCCCTCCCCCTCCCCGCGGGAACGTCACTCAGCCCCGCCCCCTCCCCGCGGGAACGTCACTCAGCCCCGCCCCCCCATCCCCTCCCCGCGGGAACGTCACTCAGACACGCCCCTCCCCCTCCCCGCGGGAACGTCTCTCAGCCCCTCCCCCTCCCCGCGGGAACGTCACTCAGCCCCGCCCCTCCCCGTGGGAACGTCCCTCAGCCCCTCCCCCTCCCCGCGGGAACGTCACTCAGCCCCTCCCCCTCCCTCCCCGCGGGAACGTCACTCAGCCCCTCCCCCTCCCCGCGGGAACGTCACTCAGCCCCGCCCCTCCCCCTCCTCGTGGGAACCTCACTCAGTCCCACCCCCTCCCCCTCCCTCGTGGGAACGTTCCTCAGCCCCTCCCCCTCCCCGCGGGAACGTGACATACCCGCCCCTCCCCCTCCTCGTGGGAACGTCACTCAGCCCCTCCCCCTCCCCGCGGGAAAGTCACTCAGCCCCGCCCCTCCCCTCCCCCTTCCCGCGGGAACGTCACTCAGCCCCTCCCCCTCCCCGCGGCAACGTCACTCATCCCCGCCCCTCCCCCTCCTCGTGGGAACGTCATTCAGTCCCACTCCCTCCCCGCGGGAACGTGACTTATACCCGCCCCTCCCCTCCTCGTGGGAACGTCACTCAGCCCCGCCCCCTCCCCGCGGGAACGTCACTCAGTCCCACCCCCTTCCCCTCCTCGTGGGAACGTCACTCAGCCCCGCCCCCCCCTCCTCGTGGGAACGTCACTCAGTCCCACCCCCTTCCTCTCCTCGTGGGAACGTCACTCAACCCCTCCCCCTCTCCGCGGGAACGTGACACCCGCCCCTCCCCCTCCTCGTGGGAACGTCACTCAGCCCCTCCCCCTCTCCGCGGGAACGTGACTTATACCCGCCCCTCCCCCTCCTCGTGGGAACGTCACTCAGCCCCTCCCCCTCCTCGTGGGAACGTCACTCAGCCCCGCCGCCTCCCCCTCCCCCTCCTCGCGGTGTCGTCACCCAACCCCGCCCACCCGTCGGACGGGGCGGCACCCGTGGCTCGACGTTGCCAGGTGATCAGGTGACCTCCCTCAGCCCCGCCCACGGCGGCGGAATCCATTGCCATCAAAGATCTTATAGCGAAGATTGCCATGGCAGTGGGCGATGACATCACGGAATCCAGCTCACGCCCCCAACCGTTACGTCACTCGCAAAGCCCCGCCCCCTGACGCAATGGCCACGCCTGCCACGTACCACGTGGCCCTGGATACCCTTCCCATAAGGCGTTGCGGGCAGCAAAATGGCAGCTCCCAGTAGATCAAAATGCAGCAACTTGTTAACATAGAGTGTAGTAATACAGCACTGGACCAGCCCCAGCCCCAGCCCCAGCCCCAGCTCTTGCCTTTGATTTAGTAAGTTTTCTTCTTGTAACGAGTAATTATATTATTTGGATGTAATGTCAATCAGATCATTATTTCGCTGAACCATTCTCCGCTCAGCCCCTATAGACAATAGGTGCAGGAGTAGGCCATTCGGCCCTTCGAGCCAGCACCGCCATTCAATATGATCATGGCTGATCATCCCCAATCAGTACCCCGTTCCTGCCTTCTCCCCATATCCCCTGGCTCCGCTATTTTTAACCTATCTGATCTCGGTGGCTCAGCACTTCAACTCCCCCTCCCATTCCCAATCTGACCTTTCTGTCCTGGGCCTCCTCCATTGTCAGAGTGAGGCCCAGCACAAATTGGAGGAACAGCACCTCATATTTCGCTTGGGTAGCTTACACCCCAGCGGTATGAACATTGACTTCTCTAACTTCAGAAAGCCCTTGCATTCCCTCTCTCTCTATCCCCTCCCCAGTTCTTCCACCAGTCTTACTGTCTCCGACCACATTCTATCTTTGTTCCACCCACTCCCCTGACATCAGTCTGAAGAAGGGTCTCGACCCAAAACGTCACCCATTCCTTCTCTCCAGAGATGTTACATATTGCCTGTCCTGCTGAGTTACTCCAGCATTCTGTGTCTAGCAGATAATAAATGCAATGCACTGACTTGTCAACGTGCAACAAAAGCTTTTCACTGTACCTTGGTACATGTGACAATAAACTAAACTACACGCTTTGCTTACTGCTAAGTTTTAAGGCCGTACAAAATACAAGTTGGGTAGCCACTTGAGCCTGCTACACTATGCAGTATGATCATGGATGATCTGATTTTGGTCTCAATACTTTCCTGAGATAAGGAGCTGGGTATTATCTTCCCTACATTATATCATTGATTATATAACCTAAAATACACAAATCCTTTAATCTCAATATAATCTAACTACATATTGCTGAGGTAAACAGCATTCAATTCTGATTAATGCTCTGACCTCACCACCATCAAAGGGATCTACAGGAGTTGCTGCCTTAAAGGCAGCCAGCATCACCAGAGATCCACACTATCCTAGCCACACTCTATCCTAGCCATTGGGAAGAAGATGTAGTAGCCTGAAAACTGTAACATGCAGGTTCAGGATCAACTTCTTCCCCACAGTCATCAGGCTAAGAATTTCATTGTTGTACCTGGGACATATGACAATAAAACACAGATTAACTACCCTCTGACTAAAGAAGTTCCTCCTCATCTCCTTTCTAAAAGAATGCCCTTTAATTCTGAGGCCATGACCTCTGGTCCTAGACTTTCCCACCAATGGAAACATCCTTTCCACATCCAGTCCATGACTTTCATTATTTAGTAAGTTTCAATAGAATGTAATAAAATAGAATCTTGACTCTGGCTCATGCTATTCCTTGTTTTCCACAGAGTTAGCAATCTGCTGGCGAGACCGTTGCTTAATGCTGGTGAGCCGAGTTTTTCAGCTCAGGCTCTTTGTTTATCGCTCGCCGATCGGAGCCCAAATTGCAGCAAGGAGAGCGGTTTGGTCGGAATCTTTCTTCCGTATTTCCGAGCAGCAAATCTCTGCAATGGAAACGGGAAATGAATCGCAAGCAGAGCCGCAGCTGACATGTCGAAGCAACTGCAGTGATGACCAGCTCCAAAATGTCAATCTTTTAGAGGCGGCGTCAGACCCGTTGCAAAATCGTGAAACGTCTCTCGGTATTCTGAATGGAGAAACCGTCATAAATGAAGGGACGGCGCAAATCATTTTTCCCGATGCCAACGAAGTATTTTACAATCCTGTACAGGAGTTCAACCGTGATCTGACGTAAGTGACAGTGTTGACCTCCAATTATGTTTTGTACAAGGACTTGAGCGCAACAGTGGTGCAGCAGGTAGAGCCACTGCTTCACAGCACAAGAGACCCGGGTTTGATCCTGACCTTGGGTGGTGTTTTATTTTTGCACATCTCCCTGTGACCACGTGGGTTTGCTCCGGTTTCCTCCCACGTCCCAAAGGTGTGCATGCCTGTACATTAGTGGCCCCTGTAAGGTATCTGCAATGTGTGGGAAAAGTGGGATAACCGACAACTGGTGTGAACCGATGATCGGTGGTTGGTTGGGACTCGGTGGACCTCTATGCTGTGTTTCTAACCTAAACTAAGCTAAGATTCTAATTTATACTGTCAAAAAGTCAGTTGTGCTTTTGCAATTACTTCCAAAGGTAGGATTTAATGTAGAAAGAAAATAAGAATACAGCAACAGAAGAAGTTTGTATAATCGATTAACCCTGCTGCATGGCCTTAATCATGACTGATTTGATCTTTGGACAACTGCACCTCCTGTTTGATTTTTTGATACTGAAGGAATTGAGAGGGGTATGGAGATCATATGAGGGAGTTGAGTCTTAAGGTTGGCTGTGATCGAGAATTATGGAGCGTTTGGGGTGCTGATCAGATTAGGATTAGCTTATTATCACACACACCAGGGTGCAATGAAATTCCTCCTTCATATGAAGCTCATATGAAGTAAACATATAGCAATGTTTAGTTTAGAGATAAGCGCGAATACAGGCCCTTCGGCCTGCCGAGTCCGCACTGATCGGCGATCCCTGCGCATTGACACTAATTCACACACACTAGAGACAATTTAATTTATACCAGGCCAATTAACCTACAAACCTGTACGTCTTTGGAGTGTGGGAAGAAACCGAAGATCTCGGAGAAAACGTGGTCATGGAGAGAAAACTCCATACAGGAGCAGCCATAATCAGGATCGAACCCGGGTTTCTGGCACTGTAAGGCAGCTACTCTACCGCTGCATTGTATGATCAATACAAAGAGTACAAAACAGCAGAATGGTGCAAGATTGCAAAGCAATCTGCAGCTGTGCAAAAGAAAAAAACAAATATTAAAGTACTTTACAGGAATAACTGTAGAAACAGAGAACTGCAGATGCTGGTTTGCAAAAAGAAGGTACAAAGTGCAGGATTAACCTAATAAATCAGGCAGCATCCCTGGACAACATGGGTAGGCATAATTTTGGGTCTGGACCTTTCTTAGGTCTGAAGAAGGGTCTCAACCCGAAACTTCACCTATCAACGTTCTCCAGAGATGCTGCCTGACCCACGACGTTAATCCAGCACTTTGTGCCTTTTAATGTGAATAGCTGAACGAGGTAGAGTTCAGAGTGAGAATGCATGGCAGTGTCTCGGGGAATGGCTTACTTATGCTGTACTGGGGAAATGGCATGACTGCATTTGTACGTTTTGCATCCTAAATATAGATGCCCATTTTGTGGCAGTGGAGGGAAGCGGGCGTCATCAAGGTTGAAGAAAGCAGTGTAGTTACTGCAGTAATTCTTTCCCGTTCTCAGGTGTGCTGTTGTTACGGAGTTTGCTCGTCAGCGGCTCCTGGCCAAGGGGATTCGAGGTGAGTGGACTTGTTTCTGCTGCCGTTTATATAATGGAGTTTTTGCCAAAAAGGGACTGTGCTAACCAGCCTTGAACTCTCCTGTGCAGCGTTGGTCCCCGGAGAGCACGAGAGACAGAAGATGGTCGTAAGCCTGGCGGAAGGTGAACCAGCCGAGCAAGAAGAAGCGCCGGTGATTCAGAGAACGACTAGCGCCGGGGAGAAGTGCGAGGTGAAGTTACTCTCCTTAAAGTCAGTTTGGTTTAGTTTACAGGTACAGCGCGGAAACAGGCCCTTCGTCCCACCGGGTCAGCACCGACCAGCGATCCCCGCACATTAACACTATCCTACACACACTAGGGACAATTTACATATCCACCAAGCCAATTAACCTACAAACCTGTACGCCTTTGGAGTGTGGGAGGAAACCGATCTCGGAGAAAACCCACACAGTCACCGGGAGAACGTACAAACTCCGTACAGACAGCACCCGTGGTCGGGATGGAACTCGTGTCTCCGGCGCTGCAAGCCCTGTAAGGCAACATCTCTACTGCTGCGCCACCGTGACAGCCCCAAAGAAAAGGCGGATACAGGATCAGTTTGACATTTCAGGCACATGGCATGTGTATGAGAAGTGGCTGATGTGAAGAGCAGCACTCTGCAACAACGCTGGATCCTGCTTTATTTGCAGTTATGATATGCTGCTCGTAATGAATCCCATTAGAATTCTCCGTCTCCGTGCCTCTGTCTACTGGTCTCCTTGTTTATGTGCTTTAATAATTGCAGTCTCTGATGAATTATTCTGTGTGTGTGTGTGTGTGTGATTGTGAAGGATGGGATCCGTATATTGGAAGGACTAGCGGCATCTGGGCTCCGATCGATTCGCTTCGCCAAGGAAGTCCCCGGAATCCACAGCATTGTGGCGAATGACTTCTCCTCCAAAGCAGTGCAGCTGATGAAGAGAAACATTGAGCTCAATGGAGTGGAGCACATGGTGACAGCAAGCTTGTCCGATGCAAGGTACCGTGGTCATGTTTTTGTCAAGGGGTAGGCCGTGGCAACGTTTAGTGCAAGTAACTTTAAAGTAGAGATTAAAAGACTCTTGATTAGTACGGGTGTTGAAGGGCAGCACGGTGGCCCAGCGGTAGAGTTGCTGCCTTACAGCGCTTGCAGCGCCGGAGACCCAGGTTCGATCCTGACTACGGGTTCTGTCTGTACAGAGTTTTACGTTCTCCCCGTGACTGCGTGGGTTTTTCCCCGATATCTCCGGTTTCCTCCCACACTCCAAAGACGTACAGGGTTGTAGGTTAATTGGCTTGGTATAAATATAAATTAGCCATAGTGTGTGTAGGATAATGTTAATGTGCTGGGATTGCTGGTCAGGACTCGGTGCGGATTCTGGCACAAACACAAAGTCAAGCATGTTCAAATCGTACAAGACCACAAGTCATCGGAGCAGAATTAGGCCGTTCAGCCCAACCAGTCTACTCCACCATTCAATCACGGCGAGTCTATTTTGCCCTCTTAACTAGATTCTCTAGCCATCCCCACTTAGTTTAGTTTAGAGATACAACACAGAAACAGGCCCTTTGGCCCACTGAGTCCACACCGACCAGCGATCCCCACACACTAACACTATCCTACACACATTAGGGACTATTTTACAATTTGTCCAAGCCAATAAACCTACAAACCTGCACGTCTTTGGAGTGTGGGAGGAAACCGGAGCTCCCAGGGAAAACCCACGCAAGTCACAGGAAGAACATGTAAACTCCGTACAGACAGCACCCGTAGTCAGGATGGAACCCGTACTGTAAGGCAGCAACTCTACCGCTGCGCCACTGTGCCGTTTGTGTCGTAAGACTCAGAGATTATTAACCAAGGGGCATATTCTTTCACTCTCACCACAGCATGCTCCTGTACGAGTCCAAAAGGAAACGGGACCGGTTTGACGTGATAGACCTAGATCCTTACGGAAGTCCATCACAGTTCATCGATGCTGCTGTCCAAGCCGTGAGTGAAGGAGGTGAGAGATGACAGAAACTGGACTGGGCAAGCTAGAGGCAGGAAAAATGGTTCCCAATGTTGGGCGAGTCCAGAACCAGGGGCCGCAGTCTTAGAATAAAGTGGAGGCCATTTAAGACTGAGGTGAGAAAAAACTTTTTCACCCAGAGAGTTGTGAATTTGTGGAATTCCCTGCCACAGAGGGCAGTGGAAGCAAAATCACTGGATGGATTTAAGAGAGAATTAGATAGAGCTCTAGGGGCTAGTGGAGTCAAGGGATATGGGGAGAAGGCAGGCACGGGTTATTGATTGGGGACGATCAGCCATCATCACAATGAATGGCAGTGCTGGCTCGATGGGCCGAATGGTCTCCTGCACCTATTTTCTATGTTTCTATGTCTGATGAGAATCTTTAACAACAGATGAAATTGTAATTGCAATGTTGACCCACTTAATCACAGTCATACAGCTCGCAAACAGGCCCATCGAAACAAAACTTCCAGCTTTTATAAGGGGCTAGTCCCATCTGCCAGCATTTGGCCAATGTCCCTCCAACCTTTCCTTTCCATGCAAGGAAGAACAACAAAATGTTGGAGCAACTCAGTGGGACAGGCAGCATCTCTGGAGAGAAGGAATGGGTGATGTTTCGGGTTTGAAGAGGCATCTCAAGAAGGGTCTCGACCCGAAACTTTACCCATTCCTTCTCTCCAGCGATGCAGTCTGTCCCGCTGAGTTACTCCAGCATTCTGTGTCTATCTTTGGTGTAAACCAGCGTCTGCAGTTCCTTCCTACACATTTCCTATCTTTGTACCTGTCGTAAATGTATCTGAGGTAGACAAAAATGCCCGAGAAACTCAGCGGGTGCGGCAGCATCTATGGAGCAAAGGAAATGGGCAACGTTTCGGGCCGAAACCCTTCTTCAGTAAATGTATCTGCCTCTGCTGCTTCCTTTGGCAGCTTGTTCCATGTATGTTGTATGCTGGAGGTTAGTAGGATGAGGTGGAGGGGGGATGTGAATTTCATTGAAACCTACCAAATAATGAAAGGCCTGGATAGAATGGATTAAATGTGGGCACAGGGTGAACATGCAAACTCCACACAGATGGCACCTGAGGTCAGGACTGGAATTTAGTTTTGAGATACAGCACGGAAACAGGCCGTTTGGCACACCAAGACTGCGCCGACCAGCGATCCCCACTCACTAACACTATCCTACACATACTAGGGACAATTTACAATGACACCAAGCCATTGAACCTACAAACCTGTATGTCTTCGGAGTTCAGAGGCATTTAAAAAAAAGTTTTCTTTCAAGCACCATTTCTCTCCCTTAGAAGTGGAAGCCGACTTACGATCTTCCCCTTAGACAGTGTGTTCATTCCATCCACTGTGGATAATCGCACGGTTCAGCCAAGTTCTGTTTTTAGGTACAGAATTCTAACACTGTGTAACAAGTTGTCGTGCATCTTTGTTAGGGCTTCTGTGCGTCACGTGTACGGACATGGCAGTGATGGCTGGCAACAGTGGAGAGACCTGTTACAGCAAATATGGAGCCATGTCGCTGAAGTCGAAGTTTTGTCATGAAATGGTGAGTTGCAGCAGATTCCTGGTTTTAGAGACACAGTGCCAAAACAGGCACTGCGCCAACCAGCGATCCCCGCACATTAACACTGTCCTACACACACTAGGGACAATTTACATTTATACCAAGACAATTAACCTACAAACCTGTACGTCTTTGGAGTGTGGGAGGAAACCGAAGATCTCTGAGAAAACCCACACAGGTCACGGGGATAACGGACAAACTCTGTGCAGACAGCACCTGTAGTCGGGATCGAACCCGGGTCTCTGGCACAGCGAGTGCTGTAAAGCAGTAACTCTACCGCTTCGCCACCGTGCCGCCCATCTCTGTCGGAGTGTCGGAAGGATGAGCATATTGTCACGTGTACCGAGGTACAGTGAAAAGCTTTTGTTGCGTGCTAACCAGTCAGCGGAAAGACAATACATGATTACAATCGAGACGCCCACAGTGTACAGATACATGATAAAGAGACTAACATACAGTGCAATGTAACATCCAGTAAAGTCCCATCAAATATAGTCCTAGTGTCTCCAATGAGGTAGATAGTAGCTCAGGACTGCTCTCAAGTAGGTCAGATGGTTCATTTGCCTGATAACAGCTGGAAAGAAACTGTCTCTGAATTTGTGAGAGTTTCTATCAGAGAGTAGAATTGAGGATCACACCAAGAGCAGCATAGACGGAATCACGGACCCCTCGATGATGCATTGCATACGTTTCTGTTTACTCAGGAAAGATGCAAAATGCTGGAGTAACTCAGCAGGACAGGCAGCACACCTGATGTTTTGTGTCCAGGCCTTCAGACTGAACGAGGGTCCTGATCCGAAATGTCACCTCTCCATGTTCTCCGGAGATGCTTCCTGACCTGCTGAGTTACTCCAGCATTTATGCGCTAAATGACCTTCATTTCTGGAGAGAAAATGACGAAAATGTGAGGTTGTTTGGTTGATTTTAATTAATTAACCTTCTGTTTTTCTCCCCCTCTATTGTTGCTGTCCACTACCCCCCCCCCCCCCCCCCACACCCTAAACAGGCTCTTCGCATTATCCTGCACAACCTGGACCTTCGAGCAAACTGCTACCAGCGATACATTGTCCCGGTGCTCTCTGTCAGCGCTGACTTCTACATCCGAGTGTTTGTCCAGGTCTTCACAGGACAGGCTGTGGTTAAAGCATCCGCCAGGTTAAGACTCGGTCGATCTGCTCGATGTAGCTGAGTAACGTGAACCTTTCACTGCACTAATCACTTGGGCGGCGGTGGAGTTGCTGCTTCACAGCGCCAGGGACCCGGGTTCAATCGACTGGATAGACTTGGTTTATACTCTCTAGAATTTAGGAGATTGAGAGGGGATCTTATAGAAACTTACAAAATTCTTAAGGGGTTGGACAGGCTAGATGCAGGAAGATTGCTCCCGATGTTGGGGAAGTCCAGGACAAGGGGTCACAGCTTAAGGATAAGGGGGAAATCCTTTAAAACCGAGATGAGAAGAACTTTTTTCACACAGAGTGGTGAATCTCTGGAACTCCCTGCCACAGAGGGTAGTCGAGGCCAGTTCATTGGCTATATTTAAGAGGGAGTTAGATGTGGCCCTTGTGGCTAAGGGGATCAGAGGGTATGGAGAGAAGGCAGGTACGGGATACTGAGTTGGATGATCAGCCATGATCATATTGAATGGCGGTGCAGGCTCGAAGGGCCGAATGGCCTACTCCTGCACCTAATTTCTATGTTTCTAATCCTGACTACGGGTGCTGTCTGTACGGAGTTTGTACGTTCTCCCCGTGACAGCGTGGGTTTTCCCGGGGGGTTCGGTTTCCTCCCACATTTCAAAGACGGGTATCGCTGGTCGGCGTGGGCTGAAGCGCCTGTTTCCACGTTGTATCTCTAAACTAAACTAACACTCGCAGCAATGATATCACCAGGCTTGATTGAGAAGGAAGACACCCAATTAACCTCCCCTCTAATTGGGGAATAATATTTTTATGCCACCTTGCGGATAAATTACTGACCCCCTCAATAACATCAAAACCAATTCTTTGCCATACGAGGAAGGAACTATTTGTGATTAAACATTGTGTGTACATCTCAACATGGATGGCCTGTGAACTGTTTGTGTGTGTCTCTGTTTCAGTAAGCAAGCCTTGGTGTACAACTGTGTGGGCTGTGGTTCCTTTCACATTCAGAGGATGGGGAAGATGATTCACAATGGCAAAAAGTAGGTGGAACGATCGCATTGCTTTGCTTGTTTGTTACCAATATGTTCAATAGACAATAGGTGCAGGAGTAGGCCATTCGGCCTTCGAGCCAGCACCGCCATTCAATTTGATCATGGCTGATCATCCCCAATCAGTATCCCGTTCCTGCCTTCTCCCTATATCCCCTGACTCCGCTATTTTTAAGAGCTCGATCTAGCTCTCTCTTGAAAGCATCCAGAGAACCTGTCTCCACCGCCCTGTGAGACAGAGAATTCCACACTCACAACTCTGTGTTTCCTCGTCTACGTTCTAAATGGCTTACTCCTTATTCTTAAACTGTGCCCCCTGGTTCTGGACTCCCCCAACATTGGGAACATGTTTCCTGCCTCTAGCGTGTCCAAGCCCTTAACAATCTTATATGTTTCAATGAGATAACCTCTCATCCTTCTAAACTAAACTATTCCAGTGTCTGTCAGATGCCCTGGGCATAGAGTATACGATATGATGGAAGTTAAATCATAACACACAACAAGGTGCACGAAAACCTGAAACTAATATTAAATTAAAAGTGAGAAAAACAAATGTGCTTACTGCTGGAAGTTTATGTCTAGAGATACAGCACGGAAGCAGGCCCTTCGGCCCACCGAGTCCGTGCCGACCAGCGATCCCAGCACATTAACGCTATCCTACACCACGGACAATTGTTCCATTGTTTAAATATACCAAGCTAATTGACCTAAAACCTGTACGTCTTTGGAGTGAGGGAGGAAACCGAAATTCTTGGAGGAAACCCACACAGGTCACAGGGAGAAGGTACGATCTCTGTACAGACAAGCACCTGTGGCCAGGATCGAACCCGGGTCCCTAGCGCTGTAAGGCAGCAGCTCTACCGCTGCGCCACCGTGCCGCCCTTGAGGGCATAAAAGACTGCAGATGCTGGAATCTTGAGCAAAGTTACCTAAAATTGGAGACTTCATGTTTATACCGTGGGGTTGTGATTTGTGGGTTGTCCAGAACAGGCTAGCCAGATGTTACCTCACCACATTAGAATCCTGCTGTGGTCATGTTGGCTGTTCTCTGCACGGCCATGTTGCCAAGACATCAACAAATAATTTTAGATTTAGCAACACAGCTTGGAAACAGGCCGTTCGGCCCACAAAGTCCAGGCCGACCGTCCATCACCTATTCGCACCCGTTCTCTGTTATCCCGCCTTCGCATCCACTGCCTGCACACGAGGGACAATTTACAAAGCCCAAGCAACCTACAAACCCGCACGCCTTCGCGATGTGGGAGGAAACTGGAGCACCCGGAGGAATCGCAGGGCGAAGGTGCAAACACCACACAGACAGATCCTGAGGTTGGGATCTGTGGCGCTGTGAGGCAGCAGCTCTACCAGCTGTGCCGCCCTCAATGTTTGGGCTCTGCGGGAATTTTGGCAATGTCTTAGACAAGTGCAAGTCTGGATTGGGGTTTAGTAACCGGTGATCTCTTGTGTTCTTCCAGTTACAAATACACGGCAAGCACCGGCCCACCAGTGGGGGAAGAGTGCCAGCATTGTGGCCAGAGGCACCAGGTAAGAGTGGGTGGCACGTTGACACAGTGGGGTGGCACGGTGGTGCAGCTGTAGAACTACTGCCTTACAGCGCCAGAGACCCGGGTTCGATCCTGACTACTGGTGCTGTCTGTATGGAGTTTGCACGTTCTCCCCGTGACCTCATGGGTTTTATTCGGGTGCTCCAGGTTCCTCCCGCACTCCATAGACGTGCAAGTTTGTCGGTTAATTGGCTTCTGTACGTTGTCCCAAGTGTGCAGGGTGTTTGTTAATCAGAGCAGGCTCGGTGGGCCGAAGGACTTGCTGTTTCCATTTCTAAACTGAACGAAACAATGCGCAAACTTCCTCCTCTTTGCTGGAATGCATCTTCTAAGTTCCCGAAGCACGATGAGCACAAATACTGGACAGTGTTGCTGTCTGCAGATTTTCGGGTGTGACGTGGACAGGGCAGGACATGGAGGGAACTGGTGTGTGTGGAAAATATGCAGGAAACAACTTGAGAATGGAAAATCTGGGGCACGTGCCAGTGTTGGTGTGTACACATTGCAGTCCTGGTAGGAACATTGGCTTATTTTCAATTATTCATTGGTGAACTGGGATAAAGCAATCTTTCTTTCATGTTTTGTGATGTGCAAACACCGGCTCTCTTTGTTTGTGGCAACTGGTGTTTATTATCATGCCTTTTCATAAGGCCATAAGTAATAGGAGCGGAATCAGGCCATTCGGCCCATCAAGTCCACTCCAACATTCAATCTATCTCTTCCTCATTCTCCTGCCTTCTCCCCATAACCCCTGACACCCGTATTAATCAAGAATCTATGTCTCTGCTTTAAAAATGTTGGTGTCTAAAATTTTTCAAAATATTCCAATGAAAATGTTTTTCTTTCTCCATCCCCTCCCCCTTCCCGGTTCTCCCATCAGTGTTACTGTCTCCGCCTACATTCTTTCCTTGTCCCGCCCCCTCCCCTGACATTAAGGCCCTGTCCCACTTACATGTCATTGGCACGCAAATCACGCAACCTCGTCGTCGCGTTGAGGCGCATGGGCACCGTGTGGCCACGCGGGGCCGGTCCCACTGAGAAGCGCGGAGGGGTATGTAGTTGTGCGCGATATCGCGCGGCGCTCTGGGATTTTGTACCAAAAGAGATCTGGCCCGTCTCGTAACTGACGGCCAAAGTGGGACAGGCCCAAGACCCGGGCGCGACGCAACGTCTCACCTCCAACAGCAGCAGCAGCAGCTAAACGATCGCCGAACTCGGCCTGGGGCTCACGGCCGTTGCGGTCCGCATCCGCCCCCACTTCTACTCCCACAGCGGGGCCAAGAAAATTGAAGGTCGACACAAAATGCTGGAGTAACTCAGCGGGACCGGCAGCATCTCTGGAGAGAAGGAATGGATGACGTTTCGGGTCAAGACCCTTCTTTCAGACTGAAGAAGGGTCTCGACCCGAAACATCACCCATTCCTTCTCTCCATAGATGCTGCTGCACCCGCTGAGTTACTCCAGCATTTTGTGTTGACCTTAAACTAAATCTGACTTGGATTCCTCTTCACTGGGGCCAGTCCCTCCACGGAGGTGATGAACCTGGGTAGCAGACTGTGGACCACGAGGAAGTTCACAGCTGAGCCCAACTCTGCCACCATCTACATTTTGACAATTATTGCCAGGAGTCGGTGGACAATCATTTTATTCTTCACACCAGCTGTGAGATGGGGAGCGGGGAAGGGGGCCGAGGGATTCTTGTCTAATTTGGTAAGGATTGGATTGAATGAATTTCTTGTGACCAGTGCCAGCAGGTAACTACTCCTTTACCATGCATCTTGCAGCTCGGAGGACCAATCTGGGCTGAACAGATCCACGACCAGGATTTCACCAGGAAAGTCCTGGAATCCGTGGAACAAACACCACAACGGTTCAAGACTTCAGACCGGATACTGGGAATGCTGAGCATGGTGACCGAGGTGAGGCTTGCTCCACAGAATGATACAGTGTGGAGAACACAACCATTTGGCTCATCATCTCTGTGTGTGCGGGTGTATGGGCAAATGCACGGACCATGGAGACAGCCAAGAGGTGTAAATATTCAGGACAAACTCCCAATGGAATTAAAGAGCAGCCTGGTGGCCCAGCAGTAGAGCTGCCGGCTCAAAGTGCCAGAGACTCAGCTTAGATTCTGACTTCAGATGCTCCCTGTGTGGAGTTTGCACGTTCATCCTGTGACCGCGTGGGTTTCCCCCGGGTGCTCCCATTTCCTCCCGTATTCCAAAGACGTGCAGGGTTGGAGGTAAATTGGCTTCTGTAAATCGCCCCTAGTGTGTAGGAAGTGGATGTGAAAAGTGGCATAACATCGAACTAGTGTGAACGGGTGATTGATGATCTGGTGTGGATCTGGTGGGCCAAAAGGCCTGTTTCCACGCTGTATCTCCAAGCTAAATTAACCCTTTACCTGCTCACTGTGCTGTAACTAGGCTTCACTGGTCTTCCTGCTGGCTTCACTGCAGCAGCAGCTGGTGCTGGTGGTGGTTTCTCTGAAGCTGTGGAGACAATTACAATGAATCAGTGAAGGCACCATTTATAACCAACCTTCCTTGACCACAGCCCATGCTACCTCACCCGCTGAGTTTCTCCAGCATTTTTGTCTACCTTCGATTTTTCCAGCGTCTGCAGTTCCTTCTTAAACTCGTAGTCAGTTTGAAAACATTATTGTAGAAACAGATATTTGAGGGTGTACTCTTTATAAGAATGAAGATTTTTAAATGCTATTGTGACCTCTATGTATGGATATTGAAGGAGTTTACACTACAAATTGCCATTTAGCCATAATAATAATAATAATAATAATAATAATATATCTTTTATTGTCATTGCACGTCAGTGCAACGAGATTTAGTGTGCAGCTCCACTGATGTACAAGAAAGGTAAATAAATACAATACATAAATAAGCAAGCTGAATTGATTGACGTGACCATCTGAGGGAGACTGTCCAAAGGGGGTGAGTGGGGGGGGGGCACTCATTAGGGCCGGTTCAGAGCCGCTATAGCTCTTGGGATAAAACTGTTCCTGAGTCTGGAGGTTCGGGCGTAGAAGGCCTTGTAACGTCTGCCGGAGGGAAGTAGTTGAAACAGACCGTGGCAGGGGTGTGATGAGTCCTTATGGATGCTGAGGGCCTTCCTGAGGCACCGCGTGTGGTAGATGCCCTCCAAGGCTGGTAGCTCTGTCCCGATGATCCGCTGCGCTCTGTTGACGACGCGCTGAAGAGCTCTCCTCTCCGCCTCCGTGCAGCTGAGATACCACACAGAGATGCCATATGTTAATATGCTCTCTGTGGTGCAGCGGTAGAACGTTGTCAGCAGCTGTTGGGGCAGACCAGTCTTTTTTAATGTCCTCAGGAAGAACAGTCATTGCTGTGCCTTCTTGACCAGCGCGGCGGTGTTCGTGGACCATGTGAGGTCTTCTGAAAAGTGAGTGCCCAGAAACTTAAAGCTGGACACTCTCTCCACACTTTCCCCGTAAATGGAGATTGGGGCGTATTCTCCAGAATGGGACCTCCTGAAGTCAATAATCAGCTCCTTGGTCTTGGAGGTGTTTAGTGCTAAGTTGTTATTGGCGCACCAGTCCGCCAGGTTCTGCACCTCCGCTCTGTAGTTTGTTTCATCACCGTTGGTGATCAGCCCAATCACTGTTGTGTCGTCTGCAAACTTCACGATGGTGTTGGTGTCGAATGCAGGGACACAGTCGTGAGTGAAGAGGGAGTAGAGCATGGGGCTTAGTACACAACCCTGTGGTGTGCCGGTGCTCAGGGTGATGGTGGAGGACAGGTGCGGGCCCAGTCTCACTGCCTGCGGTCGCTCCGTGAGAAAGTTCAGGATCCAAGCGCATATCGGTGAGCTGAGGCCTAGCTGGTGGAGTTTGGTGGTGAGCTTGGTGGGGATGACCGTATTGAATGCAGAGCTATAGTCATTGTATCATTCACGTATTATTTTCCTTTTGCCAGGAGTTACCGGATTGCCCTCTCTACCACACAATGGACCACCTCAGCAGTGTCATTCACTGCAGCACCCCCTCTCTCCTGCAGATGAGGTAAGATCATAGGCTTTGGCTCTTCTGTGTCCATCGGAGAAAACCCGCGCAGGTCACGGGGAGAACGTACAAACTCCGTGCAGTAAAGCACCCGTGGTCGGGATGGAACCTGGGTCTCTGGCATTGTGAGGCGGCAACTATCGCTGTGCTACCGAGCTGTGTGGAGTTGCGTACTGAGGCACCGTGTTATAGGAAAGATAATGTCAGGCTTGAAAGGGTTCAGAGAAGATTTATGAGGATGTTGCCAGGACTAGAGGGTGTGAGCTATAGGGAGAGGTTGAGTAGGCTGGGATAAATCGCAGGAGGATGAGCGGTGATCTTATAGAGGTGTACACAATCATGAGAGGAATAGATCGGGTAGATGCACAGAGTCTTTTATCCAGAGTAAAGGAATCAAGGACCAGAGGACATAGGTTCAAGGTGAAGGGGAAAAAAAATAATAGTTCAGTTCAGTTCAGTTTTATTTGTCATATGTAGGTTAACACAGGGTCAAGGGTACAATGAAATGTGTTTGACAAGACAACGGGTCACCTCAGCAATTATATTACGAGGATGAAGGAATCCGAGGGGTAACTTTTTCACACAAAGGGTGGTGGGTGTATAGAACAAGCTGCCAGAGGAAGTAGTTGAGGCTGGGACTATCCCATCGTTTAAGAAACAGTTGGACAGGTACATGGATAGGACAGGTTTGGAGGGATATGGACCAAGCGCAGGTAAGTGGGACTAATGTAGCTGGGACATTCTTGGCCAGTGTGGGCGAGTTGGGCCGAAGGGCCTGTTTCCACATTGTATCACTCTATGACTCTATGAGTGATGAAATGATTTTAATTTCTTTATTTCTCTGCCCCCAACTCCGTCAGGTCGGCGTTGCTTCACGCTGGCTATCGCGTGTCGCTCTCCCACGCGTGTAAAAACGCGGTCAAAACCGATGCACCGCATTCGGCGATGTGGGATATCATGAGGAGCTGGGTAAGAGGCAAACGTGTGTGGTCGGTCTTTGCTGAGAGAGAGCGTCGGTCGGTTTGGGTGTGAAATGCAATAGCAAAGCTCCCACTCTGGAGGTGCCAGAGCCTGACTGAGGGCTGGTGCTTGGCTTGAGTGCGTGTGCTTTAGCAGGTTAACGCTGACTCTGTCTCTGGCGCAGGCAAAGGTCCACCCAGTGAAGCGCGAGAAACTGTCCGAGAGCAGCCCTGCCTTCCTCATCCTCAGCAAGGAGCCGGTGTAAGTTGCCTTTCATTACATCCCCTTCATGTCTGTGCTGAACATGATGTAAGGATAAACTAATCTCATCTGCCTGCGTAGAACACACAACAGTGCAGTACAAGAACGGGCCCTTCGGCCAGCAATGTTTGTGTCGAAATGATGCCAAGTTAACCTGATCTCATCTGCCTGTACATGATCCATATCCCTCTATTCCCTGAAAGCCTCTACACGCTCCCATTGTATCTGCCTCTACCACCATCCCAGGCAATGCGTTCGAGGTTTCCGCTACTCTGTGTGTGTGTGAAAGTTTTTTTTAAATTGCCCCACACATCACCATTAATCTTTCCCCTTCTCACATGATAGGGCCTGTCCCATTTATGCAATTTTTTCGGCCACTTGCCGGCACCATAGTCGCAGCAGGTCAGCAAGTGGCCGAAGATGGACACAAAATACTGGAGTAACTCAAAGGGACAGGCAGCATCTCTGGAGAGAAGGAATGGGTGACGTTTCGGATCGAGACACTTACTTTTTTCATACCAGTTTAGTAAGATGAGGGAGTGGGGGTCTGGAAAACAGAAGTAATTGAAGATACGAGGGGCATAATATCTGAAGATGGGTCTCGACCCAAAACATCATCCATTCCTTCTCTCTTGAGATGCTGCCTGTCCCGCTGAGTTACTCCAGCACTCTGTGTCTATCTTCGGTATAAACCAGCATCCACAGTTCCTTCCCACACACCGGTCGTTGTACAAGCCGCAGGATTTGACATTCACCGTCTATGTGTCAGTCTCCAGGCTTGCTTCGACATCCGGGAGGACGCCAATCCTAAATCCAGGAAGCAAGGGCTGAAGCGGTTCCAGGAAAACCCGGAGGCCAATTGGGGACCCAAGGCGCGGGCCAAGGCCAGGTGAGATCTTGCAGGAGTGGTGGGGGCGTGACTGGTGGTCAAGTGGAGCAGCTCCTGGGGGTGGAGTTGGGCCAAGGTAATGGGAGGGGGGGAAGCCACCTTCAGCTGCAGGCTCAGGTGGGGATGTTAAATCTGCTCTGAGTGAGTCTTCGATTCCATCTTCACAACCCAGCAAGGAACCAGCCTAATCTGCAGGCACCTCTTTCCGGGGTTACGTCCGCGCCCGGGTGGTGTTATAGAGGGACCCACGCGCTGTCCGCGGGCGGCCTGGGGGATTTCCGGGACCACTGGGCACCGCGGGGGGTTGAATGCATCCTTGACAAGGAGTGTAAGATAGTTGTTCAAGAAGGAACTGCAGATGCTGGAAAATCGAAGGTAGACAAAATTGCTGGAGAAACTCAGCGGGTGAGGCAGCATCTATGGAGCGAAGGAAATAGGCAACGTTTTGGGCCGAAACCCTTGTTCAGTGTAAGATAGTTGTATAATAGTTTATCCTTTGTCGTGTATTATGGTGGTGGGCTCTGTTTCGCTTTTTACTGCACTGGATATGTTATTTATCATTTAAAAATAAATTGGATAGGTATATGGACGGGAAAGGAATGGAGGGTTATGGTCTGAGTGAAGGTAGATGGGACTAGGTGAGAGTAAATGCTCGGCATGGACTAGAAGGGCCGAGATGGCCTGTTTCCGTGCTGTAATTGTTATATGGTTATTATAGAATAGAATGCCATTTTATTGTCACTATACACATGTACAATGAGATTAAAAGCAGCTCCTACTCAGTGCAGATGTAATTAGTGTAAAAAACACAAAACAAAACAAAGGGGGGGGGGGGGGGGAGATAAGGTACACAGTTCTGCGGTGCTATATACATATCTATAAAAAGACAATGGATGAATAGAGTGAATAAATAGGATTCCTATATACAGTATGGGTTATTGCACATATTAAAATATTACAGTTACAGTACAAATTACAGTAGGTGGATAGATGGAAGTCCGGGGGTTAGGCTGTGAAGTCAGTGCATGTGTGAGTTCAGGGAGGTTATGGCTTTTGGAAAGCAACTGTTCATGAGTCTGTTTGTCCTTGTTCTGATGCACCTATAGCGCCTCCCTGAGGGCAGCAGGTCGAACAGGCCAAATGCAGGATCCTTGGTGATGTTCTTCGCCCTGCTGAGGCAGCGGGAGGTGTAAATGTCCATCAGGGAGGGGAGAGGGCAGCCAATGATCTTCTGTGCTGCCCTAACTACCCTCTGAAGCCTCTCCCTGTCTGCCATGGTGCAGCTGCCGTACCATGCTGTAATGCAGTATGTCAGCAGGCTCTCGATGGACGAGCGGTAGAAGGTCAGCAGCAGGTTGGAGTCCAGGTTGTGCTTCCTGAGGACCCTCAGGAAGTGCAGCCGCTGCTGAGCCTTCTTGATGACCGCTGTCGTGTTGTCTGTCCAGGAGATGTCAGCGGAGATGAGGACGCCGAGAAACCGGAAGGTGTTGACCCTCTCCACACACTCGTCGTTGATGTATAGGGGGGCTAAGTCGGTGCTGTGCCTCCTGAAGTCGACAATGAGCTCTTTTGTTTTCTTGGTGTTCAGAGCCAGGTTGTTTTCTGAGCACCAGGCTGTCAACTTCAGGACTTCCTCTCTGTAGGCTGCCTCGTCTCCCCTTGAGATGAGTCCGACTACTGTAGTGTCGTCAGCAAACTTGACGATGCGGTTGTTGTTGTGGGCCGGACTACAGTCGTGGGTGTAGAGACAGTATAGGAGGGGGCTTAGCACACAGCCCTGTGGGGAGCCGGTACTCAACATGCGAGTGGAGGAGAGGTGGGGGCCGAGTCTCACAGTCTGGGGCCGGTTGGTGAGGAAGTCCTTTATCCAGGCACATGTGAGAGTGGGGAGGCCGAGAGTGACCAGTTTGTCGATGAGAATGTCCGGAATGATAGTTGAAAGCTGAGCTGTAATCCACAAAGAGCATCCGGACGTAGCTCTGCCCCTGCTCCAGGTGGCTCAGCACAGAGTGGAGAGCTACGGTGATGGCGTCTTCTGTGGATCTGGTTGGGCAATAGGCGAATTGGTGGGGGTCGAAGTCTGGAGGGAGATAGTCCTTGATGTGCTGGAGGACCAATCTCTCGAAGCACTTCGTGATTACCGGAGTGAGGGCCACGGGACGGTAATCATTTAGGCTGGTGATGGGAGACTTCTTCGGCACTGGGACGATTGTGGCTGATTTTAGGCAGGACGGGATAACTGCCTGGTCCAGGGAGAGGTTGAAGATTCTGGTGAAGATGACAGTGAGCTGGTGGGCACACGCTTTGAGCACCTTACCAGGTACTCCATCTGGGCCGGCAGCCTTCTTGGGGTTCACTGCCAGGAGCACCCGTCTGACATCGTGCTCCCTTACAGTGAGTGGAGTAGTACAGGAGCCAGGTGAGGGTGGGAGCAGGACTGTAGCAGATGGGTGCTGCTGTTGTGATGTTTCAAAGCGGGAGAAGATGCAATTTAGCTTCTCTGCCAGCGGCGCACTCAGGTCTTCTGTCGTTGTGGCACAGCCTCTGTAGTTTGTAATGTCTTGTATGCCCCGCCATACCTCCCGTGTATTATTGCTGGACAGGTGGGACTCTATGCTCCTCTTATGGTCCACCTTGGCTTTTTTAATTCCACTTTCCAGATCGGCTCGAGCAGCCCTGCACAGAGCTCTGTCACCTGACCTGAAGGCAGCATCGCGGGCTCTGAGGAGTGTGCGGACCTGGCTGGACATCCAGGGTTTCTGGTTTGGGAAAACCCGAATGTTTTTGTCCACAGTCACGTTTCCGATGCAGAACTTGATATAGTCCAGCACCGTTTCCGTGAGAGTTTCCAGATCCTGGTGTTCGAATACGTCCCAGTTTGTCTGTGTAAAGCAGTCCTGTAGATGGGAGAGTGCTTTTTCAGGCCAGGTTGTAACAGACTTTATGGTGGGCCTGGCACTGCGTCTGAGGGGGGTGTAGGCTGGGGGGAGCAGGAGGGAGAGATGATCTGACTGGCCGAGTTGGGGGAGGGGCATGGCTCTATACGCGTGCTTAATATTGGTGTAGACAAGATCCAGCGTGTTCACCCCTCTAGTAGAACACTTGAAATGTTGATAAAATTTCGGCAGTACAGTCTTCAAGTTGGCCTTGTTAAAGTCCCCTGCAATTATGTGAACACCTTCGGGGTGGGCCCACTGCTGTTCATTAATGGTGTTCAGCAGGAGAGAGAGCGCCGTGTTTACATTGGCGTCAGGTGGAATATACACAGCCGTGACAATCACTACTGTTAGTTCTCTCGGTAGAAAAAAAGGCCGGCATCTTACAGACATGTACTCGAGGTCAGGGGAACAATGATTGTCCCGTTGTTGCACCAGTTCTCATGCACGTAGATACAGAGGCCCCCTCCCCTGCTCTTACCGGAGTCCATAGTCCTGTCCCCGCGGAGCAGAAAGCGTCCTGCTAGCTGCATGCTAGCATCAGGTATCCCCGGGTGAAGCCAGGTTTCGGTGATAATCATAATACAGCAGTCACGAACATATCGATTTCCAGCGAGTTGTAATTCCAGGTCATCCATTTTATGAACCAGGGATCTGGCATTGGAGAGATACAGGCTCGGTAGAGGTGGCTTGTGTGGTTGTTTTCTTAGCCTTAGCAAAACACCGGACCTGCGGCCTTGCTTCTGCTTCCTCTCCCTCCTCTGTCTGCGCCGCCTCCTAGACCCGACAACAATCCACGGGGACCCCGGTGGTCTCGCTATGTCGCCCGGGGTGCTATGCGTGTGATGAAAGACACTCGAAACAGATGTCTGATGCTGGTCACCGATGTCCATGAGGTTCTGGCGGGTGTAGCGGATGTTCGCAGAACCGATAGTGAAGACGTACACGAACAATAAAACGTACACGAACAACAAGAAAGACCACCGAGACGGAGAGCCGTGAGCCGCTGCTCCCGTGCGCGCCGCCATCTTAGCGTTATATTTGAATAAATATTTTTGATTAAAAAGAAAAAAAGAAAAATCCTGCAGGCACCTCTTAAGGGATGTCACTCTCAATGGAACGTGAATGTAGGAGTAAGTTAGAAACCTGGAAAATAGGTGCAGGAGTAGGCCATTCGGCCCTTCGAGCCAGCACCGCCATTCAATATGATCATGGCTGATCATCCATATCAGTACTCTGTTGCTGCTTTCTCCCCATATCCCTTGATTCCGTTAGCCCCAAGAGCTAAATCTAACTCTCTGATGTTTGCGGATGGCATGGAAATTGGTGGTGATGTGGAAGGCAATATAGCCTGGAAAATAAAGCATTGCAGATACTGGCAGCTTGTTCCATACACCTACCATGTTTTGCATGTAATAGTTATGCCTCTAGTTCCTATTAAATCCTTCCCCCCCCGCCTACATTCTCTGGTCCTGGATTTACCTACTCCAGGCAAGAGACTCTGTGCATCTACCCAATCTATTCCTCTCATGATTTTGGGATGTGGGAGGAATCCCATGCTGTCGCCGAGAGAAGATGCAAACTACCTGGTCACGATGGAACCCGGGTCTCTGGCACAGGGAGGCAACGGCTCAACCCGCTGTGCCATCGTGCCGTCCACCTCTAGCTCGATGAACTGGTGTGTTCATCAGCCCTTGTGTTTTGTGTCTCGTAGCGGAGGAATCCATCCTTGTCTGGAAGAGAAAAGGAAGCGGCTGCAGAACAAACGGAAGCAACGCAATGAAGATGCGGAACATGGAAAGCAAATCCTCTGCAAAAAGCCCAGAGAGGTAAGAACACAAATCTGTGGTGAGGCTCCTGTAGAACAGTCTTGGTCCCACCCAGTGCTCAGAGCTCCAATAGACGGGGGCTTCCATGATGTGGAAGAAGGAACTGCAGATGCTGGTTAAAACCAAAGATAGACACAAAGTGCTGGAGTAACTCGGCGGGACAGGCAGCATCTCTGGAGAGAGAGAATGGGTGACGTTTCTTCAGACTCTGAAGAAGGGTCTCGACCCGAAACGTCACCCATTCCTTCTCTCCAACGACACTGCCTGTCCCGCTGAGTTACTCCAGCATTCTGTGTCTGCTTTAGGTGAGGTCATAGAAACATAGAAATTAGGTGCAGGAGTAGGCCATTCGGCCCTTTGAGCCTGCACCGCCATTCAATATGATCATGGCTGATCATCCAACTCAGTATCCCGTACCTGCCTTCTCTCCATACCCCCTGATCCCTTTAGCCACAAGGGCCACATCTAACTCCCTCTTAAATATAGCCAATGAACTGGCCTCAACTACCTTCTGTGGCAGAGAATTCCACAGATTCACCACTCTCTGTGTGAAAAATGTTTTTCTCATCTCGGTCCTAAAAGATTTCCCCCTTATCCTTAAACTGTGACCCCTTGTTCTGGACTTCCCCAACATTGGGAACAATCTTCCTGCATCTAGCCTGTCCAACCCCTGCCTGGTCAGGTCAGGTCAGATGCATGAACCATTAATCCCGACACTCAAACTTCCCTGCATTGATCCGGTAGCCATACTCGGGCTTTAGTTTTTGGTTAGATAGACAGCACGGACACAGGCCCTTCATCCCACCGAGTCCACGCCGGCCATTGATCACCCGTTCACACTAGATCTAATGTTATCCCACTTTCTCATCCATTCCCTTCACACTGGGGGCAATTTTACAGGGGGAAGGAGATGAGGAGACATTTCTTTAATCAGAGGGTGGTGAATCTGTGGAATTCTTTGCCACAGAAGGCTGTGGAGGCCACAAGTCAGTGGATATTTTTATGGCAGATATAGATTTTAGATTAGTATGGGGGTTAGGGGGAGAAGGCAGGAGAATGGGGTTAGGATGGAGAGATAGATCTGCCTTTGACTTTGTCCCTTACCATCTGGACGCCCGCAGCAACGGCTGTGGAGGGTGGAGGTCCCGACCACGGGGGAAAATGGAGAAGGACTGGCCAAGCTCTGTGCCTTCCACCACAGTGATGAATGCTGTGGTGGATGTTTGTGTAAAATTTTTATTGTGGTTGTGTTCTTTATTACTGTACCGCTGCTGGCAACCCAAATTCCACCGACCTTGGTTGTGTGGCAATTAAATTATATCTATCTATATCAATTATCAATTATATCAATTTAATCGGCTGAATGGCCTAATTCTACTCCTATTAATGACCTTATAATAAAAGGATGGGCCTTTAGAATGGAGATGAGAATTGTATTTAACTATGATTGAATGGCGGAGCAGACTTGATGGGCCAAATGGCCTAATTCTACTCCCGTATCTTCTGGACAAGAGTGGGAGGCAATGGGTTTAACTATTCTCCTTCCTCACACAGGGTAAATGCACATAGGGAGAGTACTGCAGCTTCTACGATTACAGGAGGGTGAGGCGGTGGGGAAGAGGCCTCTCGAGAGCGCTCCGGAACATGCATCCTCAGGCCACCAGCTGTAAATTGAGTCCATACCCTCGCTGTAAGTGTGCAGAATCTGTAAATGGAATGTAAAGTTCACAACTCGACCCGGCCTGCAGTCTTTCAATTTTATTTTTAATTAAACTGCATTTTTTTCAATAAATAAACCCGTAGCTGATGTGTGACACGAGAGAACGGAGAGACAAGGCACTGCAGTTGCTTTGGCATGAGGTTTATTTTTTTTCCTTTTTAGCGCTTTCCGTAAAAAAAAAAATCATGGCACAATTTGAGATTTCATGGCAGATGCTGCTAAACTTTTCTGAATTGTCCCTCTTCAATCATCCAGCACTTGTATCTCTCCCAGCATATTTCACCCCCCCCCCCCTCCTCCTCCTTAATACTAATAATTTGCCACAATACTTTGCCCATGTATCCTTCTCTCCAGATGCACCATTGCATAATTTACCCTGGGTATCCTCAGAAGGCACAGGAGCCCTAGCTGAAGGATCAGCGGTTTTACAACACTAGAATCGTGGGCACTTTGTCCACCTACTGGCGTTTCGACTCTCTGCCCTTCCGTTAATATCCAAGATAAGTCATGCTTTCACAAAAAATATTTTCATCAATAGGTGCCAAATGTACGTTTGTGAATCAGTGGTCCTTGAAGCGGGAATTTACAAACCCCCTTGTAAAGTTTTCCACAGACTTGATCGAAATTGTATAGATCCTCTTCATTTTATGTTTTTGTTTGGGTGGGGAGGGAGAGGAGAAAAGAGAGAGCACTTATTATCAGATCAGCTCAGCCACAAGGTCTTTCTTGTACCAAGGACTCCAGCAAAGGATCTGTTTGAGGGGGATAGAAGGGAGGTCATGTTAAATTGTGATTAGGCAGAAGCTTTGAAGGGATGCTCTTCACCAAAGCTCATTTTTGGAAAAGATGCATTTGCACACTTACACAATCTTTCTCGGCCAGACCAGACCAGACCAAAATGACCCTCAAAGTGTCTGTAACACAAATCACAATCACTTTTAGTGAACAGTAAGTCTATGGAGATTGTGGGGGGGGGGGGGGAATGCAAGATGTTGCAGATGCTGGAGTCTTGAGCAACAGTAAATGTGGATGAGGGGGAAATAGTGAATGCAACCAAAATATTACCTGACTAGATCTTGTTACTTCTCCCCCACGCATTGTAATCAAAGGCAATGTGAGAGGGTGTGTGTGCGAATTACATTCTGAGGTCGGTAGACCATTGCTTTGGAAGCAACTAACAGAAGCTAAATTCACAGATTTAAAAAATGCAGGAGCTATCAAAAAAGGGGTAAACCTTTGTTAATAGAAAGAAGCGAAAGAAGGCTGGATGCGGCTGGAATTAAAAAAACCCTCCGTGGATGGGTTCATGTGCCTGTTGATTGTTTCGGCTCATTCTATCACTTCTCTCAGTCCTGGCCAGCAGAGCTCGGGTGGTTAGCCGTGACGAACGCTGATACGAAACGTGCGGATTTCCATGGGACGCAGAGTCACAGAGTACACGGAGAACGGTCTGGGGCCTTCTGTCTCTGGAAAACAGCGGCACAACACAACTGTTACACACACGCTACAGAACAAGTCCTGTCTGTGTTGGGGGATGCTGGTTACATTTATTTCCAGTCATCGTTACACTGAACACCCTCAAAGCCCTATCCCAGTGTATGAGTTCATTCCAAGAGTTCTCCCGAGTTTGCCCTGATTCGAACGCGGAGATTTACAGTAATGGCCGCTCGTCGGTACTCGGGGCTCTCGTGGACATTTTTCAACATGTTGAAAAATCTTCACGAGTCTTCCCGAGCTTACCTGCCGTTAGCGAGTCTTCCCGAGTACCTGCCGTTAGCGTTACGAGCCGCCAAGAGACGTCCCCGAGCTCCGACGTACCCGCTACGTTCATTCTCCGTGCTTATCACGAGTTAGATTTTTTTTAAACTCGGGAGAGCTCTTGGAATGAATTCGTACCGTGGGGTAGGGCTATTATTCAACTTCACTTCCCTTCGTTAATCTTTCCTTACTGTGGTTATCCAAACTCTCCATTTCATCAAATCACTCCTGTGCTCCCATCCATAGGCCCCAACAGGTAGCAGGTCCCATAGAAGAGCAGGTAGCAGGATAGAAGAACAGGTAGCA